>NC_135502.1:63678466-63978466 GCF_052857255.1 Amblyomma americanum
AAATGGGTACCATATGCAGCGCTGTCTTCTGTATGCATGTGGTCAACCCTAGAAGAAAATATGACCCACATCTATCCCCGACAGAGTCAAGACATGAGCAGCTACGGTTCACACAAACAACTGAGGCGTTATTACAACATGTTTAGGTAATAGCACAGCTATTATCATGTGTAATGCCCCATAAAACACAGTGCGTTATTTTCTCCAAAAGTTGCCTCAGGAAGGTGAGAAGCGGCGAAACTGCTTTTATTACATGCAAGGCAATTTAAAAGCAAATTTATTACATGTATTACATGCCTGACGCTCTGTAGATGGAGCGCTGTACTGTGCCGTCCAGTGTATTGCACAATAACAAGAGTCTATGGTCGTTGACCTCATGATTATGTCACACTTTTATGGCAGGAATAAACCTACAAATCAGATTTTGCCCTGAACTCATGCTAGCTGGTGTATGGTTACAAAAATATGCAACTTCTTTTCCAACGCGTTTTGCTTCTTTCACTTCGCGAGGAGAGAGGACTATTGTCGCGTTTCTCTAATAGAACACGCATTCCGCTGCCCACATGTTCCTTGTCCGCTGTTTTTTTGGACTTGTCTGTTCTTGATACACTTATAGTATCAAGAGCACCTAGGTAGAGGCAAAATGGCGAGATATTAACGCTGGTAATTGGAGTTGCACAACTACACCATTTCGATTGAAAGCACGTAAAAGTGCACGTCACGACGAGTGCACGACAAAAGAAACTGAAAATAACTTGTTGCTGAACTTCGGACTTAGCACTGGCGCATAAATTGAAAAGAGGCTATTTACAGTGCAACAAGTCTGCTTGTGCTGTCATAAAGCTGTTTTGGCTATATTTGTGTATTTTTCTTTTCTATGTGGTCTATGTTTTTGTCGCTTGCTTTCTCTTTCAGCAAGTTCGTTCTCATCAGATATGGTATGCAAAATTTACTTTTTTAATTAGGCCCTCATGATGTAAGTACGTATTGTAGAAAGCACCACGCGGACACCTAGTTTCATTATGTGTCATCAGTGTCATAGCAAACGAAGCTGTTAATGCCTTTGGCGGAAACGATTGTTCGGGCTTGTGAGACACAGGCTGCTTTTTTCTAGCTCTTCCCTTGCACCACCAAATACTTGCCAACCCCGGCAAGTGGAGGCTTCAGACAAACAAGCCAGATTTAGTGACCTCACTTCCCTCCATTCATCGAGCATTCTCCTGTCTGGTGACGTCACTCCCAGTCTACAGACTTCCAGTCTACAGAATGGGCTGGTAACATCAAATTCCTCCAGCCAATAGGTTCACGCGTTGTGTTGACGTCACTGATGGCGTCACTTGCCACCAGCCATTCAGGATTTCCCTGAACGAATCCGGGCGGCTCAGGAGTTTTGCTGCAGGCGAGAGTTGTATATGCTGTCGCATAAGGAAATAATGTAGATCGGTGGCGAAAACAGAACAAGGGAATGTATCTTCTGAATGTGGATGAGACGAACGGAGAGAAAGTTGACTTGGCCCTATACAACAGACGAGGTTAATTAGTCCTGGCGTGTGTCCACGCGGAAAGGTTTTCGTGCATTTGCGTGTGCTAAGTGAGTTGGCTGGTAAGCGCCGCCACTATACTGGAGTCCGAAACATTAAGAGCACACTCCGCCGCACAGTCGTAAGGTTTGGCAACCAGCTACGAGTTGCTCTGTCGAAAGACATCCAGGGCGGTAAAATGGAAGGAACATGTCAGGTAGTATTTGTTTAGGAGCGGGAAAAGAGAGCTATAGAGGGGCTCGCATGCAAGAGTGGATGCGGGGATTTCCTAAGCCCCTTAGTAAGAGTAAACACGGCTCTTAGCTCGTCAGTTTATTTGGATGAAGTCAACAGATTCTGCGAGAACAGAACTTCGGTGCTTACACTGGCCGGTCCATTATCATTTCGTAAGTATATGTGTAGAATAAGGTTTGTTTAAGCAATACCTCATTATGGCGCACTAATATTGACTGCGCTGGCAACTGCGCGGCTTGCTTCTTGCGTGTTATTACGTCTCAACTTCAGCGTCTACTTTAAAGTGGGTCAAGTTCTCGAAATCCCCTATATACTAGAATATATTCCACACACGCATTTTCATTCTGCAGGAACATGAGATTCCTTCCGGTGTAAATAATTGGCATCTGTTTCAAGCGAAATTTATGAGCTCGTTTAATTGCCTTAACAAAACAGCTGTGAATGAAATAATTGAAGTTAACAGCGCCTGTACAAAGCACGGCATGTTTTTGTTCTTTCTAGAGCTTTCACTGGCTATGCCTCGAAATCATTCTTAGAACTGGACAGTTGAAGCTGCATTGTTTCGACCAACTGTAATTTTGACCAAGACTAATTTCTTTTTACTGCAAGAGTGCCCATAGTGGTGGTATGCATGTAGAAATATAAACAAGCTTCAGTGAACCAAATTGTAACGAGAGCTACACTTGGCTACCAGTCGAGCATTTCGCTGTAGTCCAGAGAGGCCAGTTGTGCGCATGCGCCGTTACCATGGCAACATGAGAGGAGCAGCAGGTGCGGCGAGAGCTTCGGCGTTACCGCGGCCGCGCGCTCGCTCCACCGTCGAAGTCGTGCGTGACGTCATGCGGATGAACAGTTGTGCGCATGCGCCGATAACATGGTAACCAGAGAGACCCCACAGGTGCGCCGCGCGCTTCATCGCCGCCTCGCCGCATGCCGCCCTGTCACCCGAACTGCACGTCGCATGCGCAGCATTGCGTATGAAGGGCGGACATGCAATGGGCGGCTGTATCACAACGTTTGACATGGATGCAGAGAAGGAGAGTCCAGCCGATGCTAAACGGCAGTATAGACAAGAGAAGATTAACTCTTCCTATCCTGAGGTTTTCGCCTGGCAGTTGGCTACTCATCAAAGAAAGAATCAGCGTAAGACGGCAAAGAGAGCAGCGGAGGCGCCCGAACATAGAGCGGAACGGCTTGCCAGACGGAGATGCCAGACTACCGAGAGTAATAGACGCCGCATAGCCGCCGAGATGGAGCCCAATGTCTCTCATTGCTGAACATACAGTGACCACAACAAGCTCAGCCAGCAAAACGTACTTCTCGCTAGGTATATCCTGGCATGGCCGAGGCAAGCCACTGCCAATATTTTCAATAATTCCTAAAAATGTATGAACTTTTTTCGTGTTATTGCTTAGTAGTAAAGCATCACGAATTTCAATAATATTTTCAGCCATGAGCTCTTTCTCAGAAGAATTAGAGTTTATAAATAATACCTCCGGTCTGGCGGTAGGTGACGCTAGCTGTAGATTATTTTTATATTCTTTCCATTTTTAACCATATCTTGGCCACATAGACACGATTACTACTTTAACGAATGCAGCCAGTCTAGGGATTTAGTATGTTTTTCTCTTGTTTATATTTTACATAGTAAGATTTCAATTGGAGCGTCTTTTGCAGAAAACTTGAAAAGAAATTCCTCCGAAGGAACTGATCGCTACGGCTGCCGGGGAAATGAAAAAAAAAAACTTTCATTATTGCGGACGACTGAAAATTCAGAAAAAAATAATATGTTAGCCTAATAACTGATTCCGACGCATGTCCAATCCGCTTTGTAGGATTCAAGATCTTATTAAAGGGCACGCATTCATTGGCAGAAGTCTAGCTAGCTATATAACATAGAAGCCACATATCTAATATAGCAAGGAGGATTCTCTTGAACATTGGACCAACACCGTTCTCACTTCGAGTGGTTGATGAATTTTGTCTCCCCCTATTACCTGTTTGCCGTTCTTGTCAGCTTCCTGGTTACTGCGAATTTTTCTTTCAAGTAAAATGTTTCTGTGAAAGTTGTATAGAATTATTTGCTGCTTTTGGATGCGCTCGTGTGAATGATAATGTGTGATTATTTTCTTAATACAGATCTACTAAACTTTGGGGGATTTCTCTAAACATTGCACCAGCAACCATTACGGATAAAAAAAGACCTGTCCTCACGTTCGTCGCAGCCTCTAATGTTTCGACCGGGTAATGCAGGCAGTTGTTAAGTGGCAAGTGGCGTACAATTAAGGCCGCTGCATTAAGACCCCGCTGAAACACTGCCGGTGTCAGCGAAGCTTTCTCGTAAAGCCAAGCCTGGCCCCCGCCCGTCATGAACGAATTACCAGTACCCAAACTGTACACGGAAACCATGGGGGGCATTGTTCTAAATGGAGTTAGTAGTCCTGATCCAGAAAGGGAACTCTAATGCCACAATGACACCAGGACCGCGCCACGCACCATCCCAACATGCCTGCGGTTGCTCATCTCCGACAGATATATTTTTCCTAAAGAAAACAGGCGGCACAATGCTATAACGTAAACAGCCTCTCGGTAGGGGCTTTCGTATGTGATTCCTAGATCAAAGCTGTACGTTTTTCACCGCGGCTAATGCATACCTTTTATCGGTTGTTGTTGTTGTCGCGCCCACAAAATTGCATATGCCCACAAGGATCAGTGGCCAGACGTGGAACAATTCCGAGCCATATTGCGAGTAGCATTACATTATTTCAGTCTTGTTTCGCGAAAGCTTTAGGATTGGAATGAATTACCAGGAGATCGGATTACTTTTTGCGCGGGAGTCCTAAACTGTACCCAAAAAAGGAAATGTTGGAGGGCTGTTGCTATGCACCAACTTCCTTGAAAAGTGACTTTCTTTAAAACATGTTTAAAAATCATTTGAAAACAGAAAAACTATTTTTCTTCTGAAAGGCAGCGCTATTGTTTGCACAAGTAGTTTGTTAAATACTGCGCAGCGCTTTAATGAGAGGTTTAACTTTATTTGTGTATGGTTGCAGCGGAAACTGCATCGTAATTTCTAGTTGGCAGTGCTAATTGCTGCTTGGTCACGAGTTGGCTTAACACTACCAGTGCTTTGACAGCTGTATACAGTAGGCTTTAGGCCGCATGAATTGCATTAAGGACAGAGGTGTCTAAAGTAGAGCGGGTTTCCGTGCCGTTGGAAAACACAGCCTTAAGTACGTGCACTAGAGCTGAAAGACGCGTTGAAGAAATATCGTAGCTGCCTGAATCTGTGGCCTATTTGTTGAAGAGTCAAATGAAGTCAAATGATGAAAGAGAAGGTAGAAAAACAGATTGGCAAGAGTAATCTCCGCCATTTACGTCATCACGGCAACCGTGGACGTTTTCAATTAGTATCATTAGCACGCACACTGAAAAGCCTTTGCTCGGCTAGGGAAGATTATAACGCGAGACATTACCTACTGAGCGCACCGACCGCACCTAAGCTGCAAAAGCTGCAAAATGGTAATACTCTTGGTTGCACTAGGTGGTAAGCGTACACTACGTAATCCACAAACACTGCAACATGATGTTTATAGGTATCGTGCGTTATTTTGAATTATAAGAAGTTTTTGAATCTAGTTACTGAGAATCAAATAATTAAAAAAAACGCACTATTGGAATTTAGCGTATCTAAGATCAAATTGCAAGGTAACGAAGTACGTAAAAATTTCTTTATTCATAGTAATTTTTTTGGAAATTATCGTGTATCTTATAGACTGCGCTACTTGTTTATTAATAAAAAATAATCTGAGCCACGAACGGTCCACAAAGAGCAGTCCGTCTTTTTACCGTGAAGCAGCGTAGAAATAGCTTAGAATTGAATTTAGGAGTGAGGTTTTCATATTGGGTGGCAGTGGGAGCGGAATCTACGTCCATATCCTGTGAGCAGCAGCAAGGCACAGCCGAAGCAACACAGATTTCTCCTTTGATCACAAATTAGCGGACTGCATGAAGCAGCGCATATTATAGGCACACGCCCTGGTCTCCTCAATAGAATTTTCAGCGGCAAGAAACTCGGTCGGGTGCGTTATACTTACTTGATTTGAACCTCATATTCGGCGTAGTGTCTCACAGGACTCGGGTATTCGCTGCTGATGCGTTCAATGAAAAGGTTATAGAGAAGGCTCTTCGTACTACTCCCATGCAAGCTTTGATTTACTGCATAGCCTATCAGAAGCAATGATAGCTGCACTGTGCATTATGTCAAGCTTTTCATTGTGTCGCTATGTTTTGGTATGCAAGACTCTTTCTATTTAGATTATGTTATTTATTTTTGTTATTTTAGCGCCATGGGTTCCTCTATACACCCTTCAAAACTTTAAGGTTGGTATTTTCAATTTGAAATATTTATTCGGTGTTCATTTCTCGCAGCGCATACTGACAGGCAGTGATCGATGATTTCGAAATCGGGCTCAGTTCTGCTGTCCTCGGGTTTTGAAAATGAAGGATGGAGGGTGACGATGGAAAGGGTTCGCCGAAGGAGCCATTTTTCTTCTCCAGCTAGGAAAAGCGCCAACAACCACGTGCGTGTAAGTGATTTCAACGAGTTCCGAAGTTGCCTATATATATGTGACAGGAGGCAACAGCCACAGAAGCCCGGGACCATGAGGGACCTCTTATTAAATCTGTGCTGCTGATCAATAGGAATTATTAGTGAATATTCACCGATTTATATACACACCATTCTTGGGCGAGCGTACCGTGCCATTTCAGTACAAAGGTACGAAGAAATTTATGTACGAAATCACGCAGTATAATAATGCATAGACAAAAGCCTACTTTTCTAGCAGCTGCGTTAGAGCGTATCAGATGTCAGGGATTGAGCTGCTCCATCTCCATGATCTGACTGTTAGCTTCATAAAGATGGATGCTGCTTACAGATGGAAGTGAAATAGGTGATGGTACCTTATCCTCCCATCAACGGCGTCCCTGTAGGAAATCATCCTACAAACCTACTCCTGGCTTTTTATTTTCTTTTCCTTCTTGGAAAGGCGGTTACATATGCGGGAAATCTCTTCGGTTGCTTGATGCGCTTCTCCGTACTATACGGCACTCCGGTGAAAAAAAAAAAAACCGGCTCACCTCACTCGCTCTTGTTCACAGGCACATGTTCTAAACGAGCCCAAGAAGCAGTCATGAATCGTTTTCAAGGCTGCTAAATGTTTCTGCGACGTTGTGGAATGAAAACAAGGGTGCCTTACTAGACCATCACTGCCAGCTAGTCAATTAGTTTATGGTGCGGCTGGCAACGTTAGCTCTAGCTGCAACGTTAAACAATGCTTGTATCACCCTGAACTTACATTGGGCTGTAAGGACCTCGTAAATGAATTTCTGATGGACTGTTTCCCGTGGCTGTGTTTTAAAAACAATGAGCAATGAATGCGAACTTTGGTTTTTATGAAAAAAAACAAACGTTGTGATGCAGTTTAGTGTCTGCGATAGAGCGACATTTTGCATAGACTGTTAGGAGGCTTTTGCATTGTTTTATTTCTTTGAACCACTGCTTGTAATAACTTGGTGGCTCCAAAAACACCTTATTCCTCGAAAAGACAAGCGTACTTATTTCTTTCGTGACTCGAAAATAAAAGGAGTAAGAAACTGCATGAGACGAACACTGATAGACTTCCAGGATAAAAACAGGCAAAACATTTCCATGCTTGCTAGGGATCAAAAGCCAACTTGTTTTAAAATTAACATCCAGCAATTTCAGGCTGTGCCCAAAGTTTATTTTAAAAACCTGAAGCGATGAATCTATAAGTCATTCCTAAAACTCCACGAACCATCAAACAAATGATTAATATTTTGACTCAACGCAGGACAAGGGCAGCGTTTTTTTAATAGTAAAACTGTTGTTAAAATTTGTGGCTTTCAAACGCAAAATCGCTAAACAGTGAAGGAAATAAAAATTAAATTGCGAAACGGGCTGTGTAGCAATAACCAACACTATCCAATGCAAAGCAAGCGTTTTGTATGAGTCCTTTTTATAATCGACCCTTTCTTTGAATCGACCTCTACTCAAGGACGCTCACCACTCTCAGATTATTCTCGCTGTTCGATAGAATCCTAATGCTCAACAATTTTTAAGCAACTGTCAAAGTTAGCCCCTGCAGCGGCACAACAAAGAGTGTGACGAGGCGTGGTACTTCCGTCGGTAAAATGCATTAGGTTATTTTAAATTATGCTCTCAGCAAGCACCATTAGTCAACTTTGTTTTAAAAAAAGAAAGCGTCATCGAGCCCGAGTGTTGAGGTCCCTGGCACATCATAGGGCCGGAGAGTTTTCTGGACGTGACATGTTTTGGCAGGGTCTGGCACCGCCCTTGCTACGCTTCCTTGGCCTCCCGCGTTGGCGTCTCGTTCGGAAAACAGGTCACGTTCGTTTTTTTCGAGGCACCACGTCACATCGGACTGCGGTACTCTATCGGCGTGTGTCTTCCGCCAGGCCTCAAAATATGTTGAGCCTGGATCGCGTAGGCCTGGCCCATTCGCCAAAGAAAGAACATGCTGAAGAGCACGGTCGCACGACGCTTAGCCGCAGTCTTTGTAAAGAGGCTGTGAGATAGGATTTTATGCGGAAATCTTTCACCTTATAACACTAAAAAAAAACATGCTGAAGAGCACGGTCGTACGTTACTAAGCCGCGTTCGTTGTAAAGAGGCTGTGAGATAGGATTTTATGCGGAAATCTTTCACCTTATTACACTAGAAAGAATGTGCTACAACTAAACCAACTGGTCTTTATGGAGGTGAATTTGCCTTTCTCCTCGACATCCAACGTCGTGAATTTTTTGTCCTGGGCCACGAATTCTACGAAGGAGCTATTGCACAACCCACAATGTAAAACCTGTTAAGTGTCTCAATTAATTAAGGAAGTGCGGCAGATTGTCTCCTTGTTATAAGCTTTCAAACTTCACGACAAAATACACTAGTATTATTTGTCTCGGTGGAATATACCCCGTATTTTTTCACTGCAATCACAGAGCGAATACTTAGGGCACTCTGATTATTTAGTGACACCAGCATACATTGCGACTGAGAGACTGGATTTCATCATATGTGACAATTCAAACAACCAGCTTTTTTATTAAAGGATACAAAGTAAGAAGGACGACAGCGTTTTTAATAAACTTCAGAATAGGAGCCTGTTAGCCGAGTTGGTGTGTGTTCTCGATTATAAACGTGCGAAAACGTTAAGGGCGCTATTTTTGTGTATCTGTCGTCTTTTATGTTCTGTTGTTTAAGAGCGCTTTCAATCGATATAAATTTAATCTGGCTTTGCAGAAGTATTAATTTTTCTTTGTTTCTCTAAAACGTATTCTCGGACACATTAACCAGCTTCGTTGGGCCGTTTTGAATGCAGTATTTTTCCTGCCCTCGTATTCTGCCTTTCTGAACAAACACGAATTCAGTTTCTCTCTTTGTGCTCCTTCACGGCAAAGTGCTGCAGTTGAAGTCATTCTTGGAAAAAATATGGAGCGGTAAAAAACAACAACGAAAGATTTGTTAGTGCTTGCTGATTCTTGTGCTCATGGTGTTTGCAAAAAATAAAAGCTATTGACTTACTCCACGGGAAAAATTGAACTCGCTAAGATTTATTTGCTTAGGTAATTGCCGCTACAAAATACAAGAGCTCTAACTGAAAGAAAAAATACCTTTATAATGAAACAACTAGAACAGTTGGATGTTGTATTATTCGCGCATATTACCATAATTCGAGTCTTTGTATTGTAAGGGTAGACGTGTGGGCTAGCTGGTGGTTCATACTTCTTTTAAAGAGCGCTAAAGGCGCGGACGCATACAAAACGGGCACACAGGACCAAAAATCAGCGCTGCGTGTGTCCTGTGTGTCCCTTCTGCATGCGTCCGTGTCTTTAGCGCTGCTTAAAACTTTGCATTATGTTATAAAAAAATAACTTCCCCACAAATACAAATATGCGCCACAGCTACCGTTTTCTTTGCAATTATTGTATATATTACCGCATACGGTCAAAATCAGAATATAGATGTTAAAGATGGACATCTAAAAAATACCATTGCTAGAATCGAGGACAATTACACATATTTAGTATTTTGGAACAACCAGCTGCGGAAAAATTGTACTGTGATTATACTTTCTAAATTATGTGTTTTCCCAGCGCAGCAGCCGGATGTGTTGCGTTATCCAGAAGTTCATTTTATTGTAGGAAGATTTTTCACCGATTAGGCTCTAAACTGTTTTTCTTAATTCTATTATCAATGGGGACAGCTTAAGGGTTTCACTAATTATATGCGTCAAGTACTGACGTTGTTCACGAGTTGGAAGTGCCCTTTAACGCGCCGGTTGCGTCATGCAAACCCTTTTTGGGGCAGTCTGAACCCTTCCTCCTTCATGTCTTCACACTCTGCACGTCTTACACCTGTGAGCTTTCCCCCTCATATTCTTACAGAACGTGCCTTTGTGCCCCACGAACTTTTTTTGGTTTCTTCTGAAGTCCGTATCCTTCTTCTTCTTCTTCTTCTTCCGCTTTCTCCACTCCAATCTCACTTGAATTTTTCTCTTCATCCTCTTACATATCACGCCGATGATGACCCAGCCAGGAAACGGGTGCTCAACAACTCCATGGTACAATAAATTGCAGAGGATTTTTAGACTTCACTTGCACCATCACTAACCATTTCCACAGAAAAGGATCGCGGTAAAATAAAAATATATTTATAGTTTTAGAGGAGTGAATTGAATTAAACGATGACATTGTTATATTTCGATTTATTGCTTCGTTGACAGATTGCATAGTTTGCCACCGCTTTCGCGCAGCGTCGAATATAAGCTCTTATCAGCCGGCCCCTATATACATGTATGTTGTAATTACCACGCTAATAAACACGCATTCAGTTGTTTCCTACGAGATGTTCATTGGAGACACTAATTTACGTAGAAATTACGCCATTTTTTTTTCTGCATGAAATGAAAATGAAAAGTGGTTTTGGGGGAAAGAAAATGACTCAGTAACTGTCTCACATATCCCGATGGACATCCGCACCGCGCCGTAAGGGACGGGATAAAGGAGGGAGTGGAAGAAGAAAGAGGTGCTGTAGTAGAGGTCTCCGGAATAATTTCGACCAACTGGAGATTTTTAAGGTGCACTGACATCGCTCAGCACACGGGCGCCTTTGCGTCTCGCCTCCATCGAAACGCGGCCGCCGCGGTTCGGGTTCGAACCCGGGAGCTCCGTATCAGTAGCCGAGCGCCCTAACCACTGAGCCACCACGGCGGGTTTTCTGCACAAATCAACTTTGTTTTCAGTATGTCTACGTTTATGACTTATGGTGGAATGCTGCAGTTATTTTCACCGCTCCGCGTGCACCTATATCACATATGTTCAACTTCGGCGAAACCCTAGGTCTTAAAAAGTTTTACGCATATATTGTTATCATTCTTAGTGTCAAACACTTTTAGTATGATTCAGGACGGTTTATGACTTTTTCCAATATGCCAGCAAACGCACTATGTTTTTCCGTTGCTTCTTAACATGTGTCGGCACAAGCTTGAAATTAAAGATGTCTGTTGCACCGGCAAATCCTGCAAAAAAAATTAACACGTTCATAGTAATCCTTTCGTTCGTAGCAACAGAGGCACAATTATTGACAATATTATGGTCTATGGAGGTTTAACATCCCAAAGCGACTAAGGCTATGAGGGACGCCGTAATGGAAGGCTCCGGAAATTTCGACCACCTGGGGTTCCTTAACGTGCGCAGACATCGCATAGTACACGGGCCTCTAGCATTTCGACTCCATCGAGATTTGACCTCCGCGACTGATATCGAACCCGCACCTTTCGGGTCAGCAGCCAAGCACCGTAACCAATGAGCCACCACGGCGGCACAGACAATATTAAGGCAGTGAAAAGGAAGCAGAAAAACTATGATACCATTGCCAAGTTTTCAAAGCATACAACCCGCGCTTTACACAGGACATTTTCTTTTCTTGTTTTTCTGCGTAACGTAAAAGCTATTTATCTGCATTCATCAATAATGTAAAATAAACTTACCCCCATGCGCTCGCTCATGGAAAAAAAAATGCGGACGGGCTTGCTTGAAAAATATAAAGGAAATATTGCAATTCTTAGTAGTTTCTTAGTAAAGACCTTCTTTGCGCTTGAAACAAAACCATTAAAATTTTTTTTTTGTGCTCTGCTCATAAGCCTGCACCTCCTCTGCCATTAGGTGCAGACTATGTAAGAATCATGACGGTCACTAGTGCCTCTGCTGCCGGCAAACGAAAATATAACATAAGGTTACGACACGACAAAATATAACGTTTTGTTGTGTCTCCATCCCGTGGTCGTCTCTTTTGCGCTACATCTTTATTCAAGCTTACTTACAGTTTTTTGTTCTTGGGTCGTATACGCTTGTTCACACATTCCAACACAAGTGAAAGCTTTTTGCTCCAAGGGCCGCGAAGGTTGAGAATAGTTTGAATATTCGATGCCCAAAAATGTTGCGCGTAAGTTGCCATCACTTGTGGACAAAAGAATGCTGGCGATCGTCTTAGATCACTGCAGAAAATTTGGTATAAGGTCGGCAGTCATTTCCTTTGCAAGACATATGCTAGATGCGATTCCAAAAGTGGAGAGCCCACGCAGAGAAAATGTAACCTCTTACGCGGATCTTTTTACTCTCAATTTTAAGTTATTGCTCCTTACGACTTTCGTAAAAGTGTACAGAAAATATAGTTCAAGTACTCAACCCCTTTGAGCGAGGCGAAACAAAGGTACAGATGAAATTATGTGGACCGGTTGATAGCGTCCGAAAAAAATGAAATATTTCGCAAAAAAACCACTAGAAAGAAGGAAAGCGTAAAAAGGAAGTGACAGGTAAACTTGGCAGCAAAAAATTTCGATTTCGCTCAACTTATACCGATCCCTACACTTTGCACGCTATTTACAAACAGCCGTCAACGCTTCCTAATGGCTCCGTCACGCGGAAGTTCGCACTTAACGCGAGAACAAACTTCAACTCCGACGCTCTTTCGCAACCCGAACGAAACTTTGGGAAAAACTTCCCTTCCCTTGACAACCCAGAAAGTCGGCACGCAAAAGAGGCGGGCTTACTCGTCTTCCCTCGGGGCATCGTCGTGTCGCCGTCAGACTTACCCTGGCACCAGGGGCAGAGCAGCGGGCCAGCACAGAGTAGCTATCACGATGACGATCCGGCAAGCGCTGAGGCACGACGCACGCATCGCGTCAGGCGTGCGCTCGAGCAGCGGCAAGCGCTGACGGCGCGAGCAACGTGGGAGCCCTCCGGGAGGAGCAGTCGGGAGCCCGCGATTGAGCGTCGGCCCACGGACCGCGGGCCACAACGCCGCCGTCGCTGCTAACGCCGCCGCCGCGCTGCCCGAGCGAGGAGCCCTTTCTCTTTCAACCTTCTCGCCTTCACCAAAACCTCTCTCTCTCCCCGCCCTATTCAGCAGCGCCCCTCTGCTATGACTCTATCTTTTTACCCTTTTTGTCACTCTCCCGCAGTTCCATATGGGCCACTCCCTACTTGCTTTGCTTTATTGGTGGCGCCCTCTTGAGTCCGTAGTTATGATATCTTTTGTAGCCAGAGCTACACGGGGGCCAGCAGTCGAGCATTTCGCGGTACATGTTTTCCTTTCGACTAGTTTTCTGTTCGTAGGAGACCTGTTATAAGTAGATACTTTCACAACGTACTAGTTCTATTGATTCTTCCGGAGTGTTTTTGCGCGCTTTTGTTTGTGCTGTTGTTGATGAGAAGCTGTTTTTATCGCGAACTGGCGGAAGAGGGTTCCGCTCCCATCCGGTCAGCAAGCGTTTGTTTCTTTTTCTTTCTTCGCTGCTGAACACTGCGACGTCATTTTGACTTCGCTAAGTGAGGTGAAAGAGCAGATAGATGATGAAGATTAATGAAGGGGCGCAGCCAAGCCCTTATGGCCACTAAGATCCTTCCGTATGACTAAAATAGGCACAAATAGGTGCGGAAAGAGGAAAACTCCACGCTACTTCAAGCGCTCTGATCTATACTGACTGTCAAGACACAGCTATTACATGTCTAACTCTCATTCATTGCTTACGTTTTGGGGGACCTGTTGTCATGTAAAATTTTCATTCATGGCCTCGTCTGGGAACCCGAGATGCTAGAGATCTCTAGTGATGCATTTATTATTGCTTGCTCAAGACAAGGAACCGCCTAGAGGAATAAAATTCAATATACAACAGCCGGGAAGAAATGACGCTATGAGAGGGGAAAAAATAATTTCGCTAAACACAAGTAACCAGGTTAGGGGTTCAAGACGGGGTTGCCCGCGTGTCGCCTCCCAGTCAGCTGAGTCCAGTCGGAGGAAAGAAAGCTTTATGTGTTTTCGCTGGCCGTAATCACATCGGGTCTCATTATTTCCTTCCCTGGTGGCAACTAGATCTGGTGTCTCAGCTCGCGTTTCTAGCTCTAATTAACGCTTCCCAACTGCTTCGTTTCCTCTGCGCGTCCCCAGTGCAGAGAGCGCAACGACCAAAGGCGCTCTCTGCGACGAGAAATCAAGAAGAAGCGAGCTGGCACTCGATGGTGGAAAGAATCTCATTGTTGGAACACGGTGAGGCATTGCAGAGTGGCTTTATGGTACTTGTTTATTCACAGCAATGTCAATAAAGGGGTAATAAAAGAGCACGAATTGAAAATAATTCTGGGCTACAACTAACCCCATATACTCAAGACCAGTCGCTTCCTAAAGCTTGACGGAGATCACTCTCGTAGAGATAATAATTTCATCAATTTGCGCTTAGATTAAGGTAAAGCGCAGAGTGGGGAAGGTGAAGGTGAATGTAATTTTAAAGGATAGGCAGCGGCAAGTGTAGTATGGCCCTTTGTATATATTGCGCCGCTTCTAAGGAGGGAAATTGTTCACTTAACCTAACTTCCGCAATGTTTTTAGCATCTCAAAGGGCAAAGCACCACACTCAATCCTGTATTAGTCGAACGAAGTTGAGCTTGGAGAGTGATGGTATATTTACCCGCTAATGGTGATTGACCTTGCATTTCTGCCAACTTTCAGTTTGTCTGCTTTTTTTTTACGTGCACGTTAGATAAGAGCCCCGCCAAGACCTTGCCAGTTCTCAATACGTACAATATAAGATGTGTGCGTGACGGTCAGAAACTACGAGTTGAACGTACGACAACAGCACGTACGGCGTTCACAGGGTGGCCATACATAATTAAACCACAATATTTTCATAATAGAATCAGGGCATGTCACAACTTCAGATGACAGCAAAAATCATGCTCGGATGGAGGAAAAAAAACGAAACAAAGCTTATGAAGGGATTAGTCGGCGCCTCATTTGGGCGCCGAATAGGTATTCGAAGGTTTATTTCAATATTTCGTTATCAAGGAATGACCATCAGCGAAAGGAATTCAGAGCCAGTTACGGGTTCTTTGTGACGGAGCAAAGAGCAGCAGACCAGGCCGTCTCTCGTCATTCACCACTGCTTGAATTTCTTGCGTGCCTTTGCGCCTTTTGAGATCCTCGCTTCAAGTTTAAAGCTCGGCCCTGGCTCTCTTCCAGTAGCAGCTACAAAAAACCGCCGAGGAACATAAGTAAGGCGGACGCTCTTGAACCTAAACATCGTAAAGTTACGAGAGACGGGGTTCGACGGCAGGTGAAGGCTACGTGTGCAAAGAACTAACGTTTACTTTGTCTAAGGCGCGTTTGGTAAATGATACGTATTCTTAAATTTTTGTACAAAACTGGGTTTTCAAGAGATTTAAACCTTGTTTAATTTAGTATGCAAATATTTTACTATTACCCGGGTTGCCACTCATTTGCCCATTTCCTTGAACTTTTCATTCATTCGTTACGGACCTCATAAAAGCCGTTTGTTCTGAAATTTTTTGTCCAATTCTTTTATGCGCAAGTAAATGGCGGTCAGATGCGACCAACCATAGGCCTCTGAATCATCTGTGCGATAAAATGGCTAAAATGTGCCTACCTAAGCAAGAGAGTTCTATTATACAGATGGTATAATATACCGGATATTAGGAGTACATTGGATTCGCTACGATGACACCTCTATATGTGGAAAATGCTGCTATAATTTTGCGTAGTTTGTTCACTCTTGCTTTTTTGATGTATTTCGTCTTTTTGTGTGGCATATTTATTGTGTGAATTGTTAAGCTTATATTCGTGTTGACAATTTTATTTTACTTCACAAGAGTTCCTGCCTCTGACTGCGTGATTTTTTTTTGTCAAGGGCAGCTGTGAAGATCTCGAACGGCCTGCTAGGCGACTGCCGTGCCACGTTCGTCTTTTCAGCTCACTCGCTCAAGTTCCCTGGCACCGACACGGCCTGTCACTTTACGGGGACACCTGTCAGGGGTTCCACTGCTTTTGCTGTCACTAGCAGGCTACCGTTTCTCATTCGGCGTTCTTGAGAGGTCGCCAGTGCCATTGTCGAAACGATCACTCAATCCTTATGGTGTTCACGGGTGTGTGCTTCGCTGCGCGATCACCGCGGACGTTTCGCAGGATGAGTAGCGCTTCCTCCGCTGGGATCAAAAACTTATCCAAGCTTTCTTAGGGACAGCAGCAACATATGTAGCATCCAATTGACGAGGAGATGTCTTCCGAGGACTACAAGGAGTGTGGCCACTGCACGTCGCAGCAGCAGCTCGGCTGTGCGGCAACTTTTACATTAGGCGCCATCATCCGTGCTCCACAATAGCGGGACTTCCTTTCAAGTGCATTCTGACAACATTACATGGGCCGGGTGCCCTTCTGTGTATTTTGAACATATATAGGGGGTTTCATCAAAGAAAATTAAAAAGTACAAAGAAAGGATTTTGTAAGTAAAACAGCAATTTTTGCTGTATACTATTGTCACCGGTGGTAGCTATCAGAAATGCTCGCATTAGTAATATTCGAGTTTGTTTTTAGATTGCTGAGAGAAAAATTCCGGTCGGAGCTGCGTAGCAAAGAATCCCTACCGCTTCCACGTTCGAAGCTGAAACTGCAGAGCAGAGCACCGCATGCAGCCACGCCTACAAGCGCGCGTCAGGAGCATTTTTTCACAGCGGCTCTACCGCCACATCCTGTTGGGCTGTGAAGCATTAACGCCACCCAAGCTAACGACGTCCTAATGCAAGGCTGTGAGTACGAGCGACCGAGGTTAAAAGAAATGGCAGAGATTATCTGCAAGGCAACTGCGTGTGCGAAATGATGGCTTTTACGTTTAATTGTTGTTCTCGAAAGGCCCGAGCCCAAAAAAAAACGTAGTTCCATCAAAGACGCGAAATTGCTGTACTTGGGTATGGTACTGTACTTCGAAATACCAGTAAATAAAAAAATCGGAAATCTGGTTTTGATTAAAGGTTTTGATGGAAATTGTCATTACTCAACGGCTTAAGGAAGTAAAAAGCTGAAAACATAGGATTTCAAGCACCACATCAAAAGAAGCGCTAATAGTCAAACTATGTTTGCATCAAAGCAACACCGATAAAATCCCGAATAACAAATCTTTTTCGTGAATAAACCGACTTTACTGGAATTCTGAACTCATATACTGTCTGAGCTTTGGCCCACGAGAGTAGCCTATTATATATACTGTCAGCTCTTGCGAGCCCTTTGTCGTTTGCAATTTACAAGGCTTTCCTGAGATTGTGAATCTGTAGGCATCGCCAGCGCGTGCTGGTGGCTGCACTGTTTCGCTACTCTAATTCATGATCCTTTAAGATACAATACAAATAAAAAGAATTGCGAGGATCTCCCGTTACGCTCAGTTTCTTTAAAAAATTTGCAGTTTTCATTTGGAATGATGTTTCACTTGTTCAGTAAGGGAGGTGTTAATAATTTTATCACGTGAGTTCGCAGGAAGCGAAACTTCCTTATGCCTGCTCTCTTCTGCGACTAAAAAATGATGAACAACTCGGTAAACGCCGCAAACGCTTTTTTTTTCTTTCACGGAAGTTTCGGAACCCTTTTCGCTCCTGCGTTCATGCGTGTACTTTCTATGTGCTTTCTATGTGCTTTCTAGAGGAAAGTATTACGCGATAGCGTATGCCGCTCGTTCGGTGGAAAAGCCGTTGGCGTAGTAGTAGTCGGTACCACGTCTCCGAAATAATCGGGGGTACGTAAAAAAAAATCGTACCATGGTAACTTGTGGTTCTAGTCATTGATTGGTGTTTGATGGGCGGTGACAACTTAATGAAATCATTGTAATAATTAGATTATTGAAAGAAATGAAAAAATAAAAATTTGAGAAAAGGGGGTTCAAAGGTATCAAATGCTCATAATGAAAAGCCAATACTTTGTTATCCTAATTAGGAAAGTTTAAAGTGCATAAATAATCAATTAATTAGTTTAATAAAGCAATTTTAAAAATGAAAAATTCGTTCAAAGGTGTCAAACTGCTCAGAATGAAAAGCCAATGTTTGGCGATGCCAAGTATCGGTGTATATCCTTGTCATAATGAAATAATCTTGTAAAAAAACTTCGTGTAAAAATTTTGTAAAAAAAAGAGTCGCATCAGTCTCAGACGTGCACCAAACGGGGTACGCTATCGCGTCAACTCATATGCGCAGCATATGAGTCCTCCAATGTTTTCATTGTATCTTTGTTCGAAGCAGGCTTTACATACGGTATCTGCATTTAAAAAAAAAAATCCAGCATATAGTTTTGATCAAACTAAAGGCTACACGCTGCATTTGTACTAAGATCATCATCGCCGTTCTTTTATCCGGCACGTGTTATCAACAAAGTGCTGACCGAAAAAAGCACGAGAGGCCAGCAGCCGTTGACAGAACGTAGAAGTCAGGCACTGTTCGTCGCTTATAATTCTGTAAAAAAAAAACAAAACGTTAACCTCCCGATACCCTGAGACTTTGCTACGTAGGGAGTTGTAAGCGTGAATGCATGTGCGGGTATAATGCAAAAGCTCCTTCTGTCGTAATCACCCTTTATTTGCCCTTTTCCCATCTTTGCATCAGATGATGCAATGTAGGATGCTAAGTCACTATGGATAATTCTCGTTCTTCGACATGCCTTGTGTATGCTTTTGCCTCCTTTTTTTCTTCTTCTGTGTCTTGTTTCCCCAGCGTATTGTACGAAGAGCTTTCGGCCACTGAAGAAGGATGACGGTTGTTAAGGTCCGCAGCACAGCTCACAATATCTTGCGAAATGCTTGATTGCCCACTTTCGAACGGCTCAGAACAAGCGCCGAGGAATACCCAAGAGCCTTTATCGAATGACCCCTTAGAATCTGCCGAGATTCGTAATCCTACTGCGTAAGCTGGGATTGCCATTGAGGAGAACGCAATCTTGAATTGCACCCGGGAGACAGACAGAGATGTGTGGGCAATAATATACAGCTACCGGGCCTACTTCGGCATTTTTCTCATGTTTGAGAATTATTTCGAAGAGAACAGCATTTTACGGTTGTGTGCTTGGATCAAAAACATGAATAAGAGGATGGAGGTGGCTGACAAGAAAAAACTTGGAGAGGAGGGGGGGGGGGCAGGTTCTTAGTGACATTCTTAAAGAAGAAAGTGCGAGAGCATTTAGGTTGCTTGCTATGATGTCTACAATGTTTTCGAATATTCTTTTTGAGATTTATCTGACATATATGCGGCAGGTACCGGTTCCGTTGCCGTTATATTATAAGCATGAGTAATCTTCTTTTATAATGTTCCTCTACCTTTTATTGGAGTATCAAATAAGATTAAACTAATACAACCCACAAGTCCACCTTATACCACTAACTAATCCGCCTTAATTCACTTTCTGCTGCGGTGCCTGCTTCCAAAATTTTGGGGATGTTTCTGAATTGGATCGCAAAACACTTATTTCGTCTGAAAATACAAATGCCTATATTCCGTGTTGGGTGGCTATCAGCCCACGGCTGACAGAAGAATATCGAGAGATGGGCTACTTCCAAATTTTGGCGGTGTTCGTTGATCCGTCCACTTGTGGTCAGGTCGTGTTGATGACGTCACGACCTGTACAGGAGGTGGCTGTTTCAAATACAACAACCGATTTGGCTTGTGAGACCGAGGTTGCTCTTCACGAGCTCCCGTAAGGCTCGTGCGTAGCACGACTATGGGTAGGGGTATATTGCATTGCATTTTTTAACGGTGGGCAGTTGCTTACAATTCGCTTGTCACGATGGGCCGGTTGTGAGGACGTCAAACGCTCACGTGACTTCTACCGAGAAATCAGAAAATTTCGTGCTGGAGAAGCCGGAAGTTTCTTGTTAGACGAGAACCTAAATGCTATCGCATTAAAAGATCGTATGGAATACATGAATTATTGTGAAAGCACCATTAAGAAGAAGAGAAAGATGCGGTAACTGCCTTGCGAAGTCCTCTCTCATCTAATAGCTCGGCGTCTTTATTGGCAATGCTTTCTTTTTAAGAATATCTCGGAAACATCACCAGAGCTAAAAGCCAGTGGGGACCGTCCGGCGTTGTCTTGGGAAATCCTGATCGACTGGTGGCAAGTTCCTTGATCGGTGATGTCAATACAGTGGAGAAATCCCATTGGCTCGTTGGACGGAAGTGACGTCACCAGACCAAGTTCGTCTGCGTGAAGCTTCCACCTGCCAACTGTGGCAGAGCAACCTGCTTCTCACAAGCCTAGCCAGTCACTCCCGGCAAAGGCGTCTACAGCTTCGATTGCTATCGAGTTGCAGACACACAATGACATTAGGCATCTCTGTGTTTCCACGCACGGCAGTTAAACATGGTGCAGCTTGTATGCATTCCTTACCGTAGGGTAACCCAGGCGTATCATATAAGTTTGTCTGCAACTTTTTACTAACAGAAAAAGAAATTATTTCTCTAACGCAAAACAATGCTCTCCGACTATGTTCAAAAAGAACTTGTGGGGTTAGTTGATAATTGATCATTGTACTTTACAGGCGCCAAAACCACATACTCACGCACGAGAGAAGCAAGGAAGGCAGTTTGTGCATCAGCGAAACGCCAATATCTTTGTAAAAGGCGGAAAAACAGTTTTTTGAGCGATGCTTATCATGTACGACTTATTGTGTGAATATGTTCCCTGCTCAGGCGCTGGTTGACTGCATATATATGCATGTAAGCGGTTTCTGCAAATTAAACCTGTTGTGAGCGGCGCTAGTTCCCGTTATTTTCTCTCGTGCCAGTGTGTGTGTGGTTTTGGCACCTTTAACGTACAATGACCCACTACATTACTACCATTTCTCTGGAAGCATGCCATGCATTATTTGCAGTAACAGTGGCAGAGGGATTTTCCAAGTTTTTCCTTTGCAGTGACGAGCCATCTCTCCCAAGAGGCAGGATGGAAGTTTAGAGGAAGACGGCATTAAACGTTGGATTTGACAGGGACGGCATGTTTAGGCATAATGCCTTGTTCCATAACAAAAGTCGGTTCGCCAAATATAACAATGCGCAACCTCCAAGACAGCCCTTATATATGGGTGGTAGTTGTGAGTATGCTTGGGGACACCTTTTTTTGCGATACTGACGAAAAAGCTACGAGAGCGAGCGCATGGCTTGCGCAAGCGTGCTCGTTTGGAGCGCTCACATGCTACTGATAGTGGCCAGCAAGCTGACGGCTTTTGGTCGTTGCGTCTGCTGCGGTGCCACAGAAAGTCGTCCCCATGCGTAACTACCACGCTAACTCCACATGAAGCATCCTCTGAAGAAGCTTCGCAGCAGCAGCTGCTAGCGGCTCAAACCACGAGATTTAGGTCTCGGTTATGAAAAGGTTACTAGTAACTATGACAGTACGCTGGCAGATGTGCTCTTTTCACGGTGGGGCACAGGCAAGTTTGGCCAGGCAATGCTGGCACGCTGACCAGTGGGCATACAAGCTGCGTAGCGCACTCTCACTTTCTCTTAGACGGTATAAGAAAGCAGGTAACAACAGACCGATCGGCTGCAAAAGCTTTTCTACGTGCATTTTCTCTAGAGAAAGAATGAAAGCGCGAGCCCGTCAAGATCATGCATTTCGTGCAACAGGATGTGAGGCCAGTTGGCGTCGCCGTCAATGCCCCACACTGCGTTCCGGCGAAACCACAGCATTAGGCACGGGGCGTAAATCTTTGCGGTGCGTCATTCCATAGCTGAAGCAAGGTTGCTTCAGCTTGGAGACCCCACAGTGCGTGCCGCACGAAGCGAAGCTATGAGGTATCGGAAGCAAGCTAAAGCTGAATGTGCTAAGAAATCGTTTCAGAAGAAATTCTGGGATATTATATTTGGCGCATTTATTATTTGTGACATCGCTCATGGCTACGCCTTAAGCAGCACAGGTAATCGGCAGAATATTGGCAATGGATGGTTTCACTCTGGTCATTTGTAGGACCGGCCTTAGCCAATACGTTTCTAATATTGGAGACCTTGATTACCTGTGCTGTTTGGGGCAACAACCTGATGAATTTACCAGTCCCTCGGTACAGCAAAACACAACCAGTGTCTCCGACTGTCGACCTATTTAAATTCCAGTCCTGCACCAGTGGTTATTGATATGCGCTTTACGTTGCCGTAACTCTAACGCCAGTTTTTTTTTTTTTCCGAGCCCACGGATCATTTGCTTCACACTTGACATTACGAACAGAGCTACACTCGTTCAAAGAGTGAATCGGTCCTATAAACTAAGTTGTGACGCCTACGACAGTTTGATTCACGCACGAGTGTGGAAAGAATTGCGAGCTCATTCAGTTTTCTATGGAGTAAAAAACTGCAACTTCGCTGAGTTTAAAGTGGCTTTAAATTTTCAAAACAATGACATTCGGTATCTGCCAAAGAATATACTTATCGCTTCATGCTTCCGAGATAAACTGCGCAAATCCTGATCCCCATTAAGCATAAATTATCTTACGTTACTTCTGTAACAAACTTCATGGCTTAACATGCCTTTGGAACCTGCTTCGATCGCACCTTATGTGCTAAATATTAAGTAAGCGTTTGCTATTGAATACAGCAATCTTCGTCGTTCAGGAAAAATACATTCAAAAGACTATCTTTCAAGCCGAGCGAAACCTTGATTCCATGTTTCTGCAGCCGAATATAAAGGGTAGATACAAGCAATGAGCGTTTCGCTGCAAATGGGAATTTTAAGTTTTGCAAAACCAAGACCAGCGCGTGATAGGTGCCATGATGCTGATGGGGGCGACGCGCGTAGAAGCGGCGTAATGGTGACTCTAGAATCATTAGGGTAAAATCTGAACGCCTCTCATAATATGTGTAAGAATGCTTGTGAGTACGTCCGCGAATAATATCAGGTGCTTAGAAACAGCGCACAGCTCTCAAGCTCGTAGCACATATGACTTGTGGAGCTTTGGCTTAAAGAATTAATGATGATTGATTATTGTAAGCGCTATTTTAGGGACGGTCTGTGTCGGTACTTTCTTTGATGCACAAGGCCTAAAAACTAGCCCAGATTCTATTTTCGCATTGGCGTCAGTCACCCTAGTTTTGAGGACAACAACGCGAGAACATTACACCTCTGCTGTACGCTGCGAGTTACAAAGTAACGTCAAACAGACTAGAAAAAAAATTTAAATAGTAAGCGCATAACCTCGACTTGGAGAAAGCTTCTAAAGTGGAAAAACAAGAGTGCAGATTAGGCTATTGGGTAGATTGCTTTGTAATTTAACATCTATATACCACCCACTTCTCCTCATCATCATGAAAGTTTACAAATCCTCTCAATGGCCTCGGCGTGTAGCCACAAAACCACGTGAGACGTAGAATTCCGGAAAATAAATAACTACTTCACTCTTAGGTACGACCACTACAAACCCATTATGCCACTGCGAAAATAGCAACACATATTCTTTTACCGAAGTCACCCTCATTTCCTTCTAGTGCATTTTTCTGGATTTCATAGAAAAAGCTTCAAAGTTGCAACGTATGTACATAGATCAGTCGTGAGCCATTTCGCATAATTTGCAAAGCTATCTATATTTGCTAAGACAATAAAGGGCTACAATTCTGTTTGGGTTCCTTAATTATTGCTTTGTTTTCTGTTTCCAGAGTTGGACCTGGCTGCGAATTCAGTTATAGGAACACATTGTTACACTTTGATTTTTCTCTAGAACAACCAAGAGGACCGCACTTTATTTTCCGGACCAGTTTTTTTTTTTGTATTCAGGATGTTAACGCTGTATTCTCAGTTGATGACTGTGCAACTCTTGCGGCTAATTTCTTCGTTGGCGTAAGGAAACTGCGAAGCACAAAGAGAAACTAACCAGCTGGAACTGAGTACAGCTTCTTATTGTGTCGACATTGCAATAGCACTCCCAATCGCTCACGGAACGACATTGCTATTAATAACGTGAGTGGGTGAGTTATTCAGTAATTAAGCTAATAAATAAATGAGTGAACGAACGATTGACTAAAGAAACATGTAGTTGCAGAAGTAAAGGTTAACGCAGGAAAATTAATACAGGTACAAATTTACAATGCGAACTTCCAATAACTATAATTTTTCGTTTAATTTGCTATTCTTGATTTTTTGCTAGCAGGCTCCTTATCTTACCGTTGTGTAGAAGGTCTGCTATGGGCCGATAGTTTCTCAGCCTTTCATAGTTATTCTAAGCATCGCACCATACGACCACGTTGCTCGAACGCGTAGAAATAACTCATGCTTGGTTTGCTTTATCGAAGCAGCACAGCAGAATTTCTCGTGTTCTCGCCAAAATATTGTCTTGAAGGCTAGCATTCTAAACTAAGCATACATGCCAAGAAAAGCAGCAGCTCCCTTGCGTCCAATTCCTTCTTCGCGCTTTTGCCAGTGTACTACGAGAGAACAGCCAGGTGACATTCAGTCTGTTCATTGTCTGCCCAATGGCGCGAAGAACTTTCCCCTCGAAAGTTTTGCGTGCTGCGTGCTTCCACTTGACCTGGTTTGTTTGGCTTTTGATAAATGTACCTTTGAATAAGTGACGTCGGATGTTTCAATAAAGGGTCCTCATTACCTCTTATCTCATTTGTGACAAAGATGATTACAAAGGACACCCCCTCCGTCTCTCTTTGGTAATTTACCATCTTTTGCCCCCTCGTTAAAAATTTATTGAGCAAAGAGCAGTAAGAAATGAATTCGTGCATTCCAACTGGACTGAATGAACAGAGTAATAAATTTACGCTCACCAGCTAGCCCACAAAACTGTGCATGTTTTATTTTTCATACGCTCGTTCTCCCTCGCAGTGGAAATCTTTCTGGTATTTTCTTCACGCAAAATAATATAGCGTGATTCACTGCAACGTCCTGCTTTCTTTCTTTATGCGGTTTTCTCCAAATGCGTCAAGTGAAATGATTTTCTTTAGTGCTTAATTCTACCAAAGCTGGTCAAACTGCTCTCATTCTGAAGACTAATGGGGGTTAAATGAGAAAGATCCTGCTATCTGTCATACTATTACGTTTTTATTCATGCAAACGTAATTTATGCTACGTCCTTGTGCATAAAATTCAGATTTCACTCTGTGCATTCTGCTGTATTGTTGTTTCACACTTTACTACTGTGAAGATTTGTGTAACCTCCAGAATATGTATTACCTCGCCTTGAGGTACATATCTAAAAAATAATCATCTATGGTTCATTATATGTTCAATAAACTTAATCTTGTGCCCAACAGTTCTGTTTTTGCTCTCCACGTTATGCTTCTATGAAAAAATTGGGTAAGCTACTTGTTTAAGATCAGGAATAGACACTTACTCCCTTTGCGCACTGCACTTTTCAAAATGCGCTGGTGGTATAGCTATTACTGTCTTTACATGCATGAGCTGAGATCCACGTAGGCAAGACCATACTAGTGGGCCGACGAGGAAACGATTAACAGTAACTCGGGAGAGTTTGTAAATGGCCGCTGCTTCTGACGTGCAATTAGCGGAAGTGCAGGCACCGGCGTCGACGCTTACCTGCCGAATTTGTTGATTAAATTCAGCGCCCGGCACGGCACGTTGAAAGAGATTAAACTCGTCCGGCTTAGTAGTTTGTGGGAGTTGTTGGTTCACGCTCAGAGCTCATAGCGTATAGGCTGCCGGTGGACAAGCTGAAACGCAGTACCGTCAATACGTTACTATGCTCACACAGAGGGAAGATAATAAAGTAGTATCAAGGATAGTTCATAAGCTCAAGGAAGGCGAAATGCGCGCAGATCTTCCTTTGTTGCCTTGTTCGCGTTTGTGACGACGTTCATGGTTGATCATTATCTCTGTCCACGCTATTCCTGTGCATTTGTTTTATTTTAGTACACCTGATAAGATTACGTAATGTTTGCTCAGTTCCTGGAGCAGTAAGGGAGAGTTCGCTGCCATCTACGAGATCGACCTGGGCATAGTGAATAGAGGGTGCTGGACATAGAGAATAATTTTTCGAATGGTCGTCGCCTGTCGAGCATTTAGTTATATTCAAGGCCAATTTAAGCCTTTTTCGCCTGTGCCTTAGTTGCTAGAGAACGTGTAGAAGCCAAGCTGTCAGTGGCCAAGTTACCAAACAGCAGACACAAACGTAACCAAAATGAACCTCAGCACGCTTTATCATTCAACAACTCGCTACCTTTGCTCACTTCATATATGTATCTGGATTCATGAAGAGGCCTCCGACTGAGAAATTGTGCCATCTGAGATGATTCACGAAGTTATTTGGTCTTTTCATAAAAGAAATCAAAAGTACTGTAACGTAGTAATTACTCTTTTGCATCCACCAAAGCGCAGACATCGGGCTGCAAACGAAAGGTGTGTAAGTTTCACAAAAAACGTCGTAGTTTAAGGAACGGTCGACCTGGTCCGGATTTTGAACTAGGGACTACCACTTGTCTGGGACACTCGCTCTACCTGCCCTACTATCAGCTAGCCACCCTGGTTAGCTTCGTTTTATTCTCATTGTCTCTTTATTTCCGAAGCAGGAGATAAAAAGAAAGCTAAGATAACAAGGACAGCTAACCGACAGTAGGGCGAAAGTGAACTGATCAATAACTCTAAGTGAGAACAGTTTAGTGCAGTGTTCAGGGGAAATATGAACAGGTAGTTTCTGTAGAAGACGTATAGCTTTCTTTGGTAACAATATGGTTATGCTTCGGTGTGTGCTAATGAGGACTCACTTCCTTAGTGGAAATATACTCCGCGTTTGGGGACACTCATAAACAACCCTGTAGTACCGTTTGCACATTGAGCTATTGATCAATTCACTCCCATGATGCTATCTATTAGCCGCCCTTCATAGCTAAGCGAGAAGAGCGGCTGCGATGGATCGGCGGTGGTTTGGAACCCAGGACCGGGACGAATTTTTTTTACAATGGTTCTGCATAAACCGATTAGATTTCCTTCGCATCCATACGGTTGCGCTTCGGTGGATGATAATGAGTAATTACTTCGTTATTGCAAATCTACTCACTTTGGTGAATCCCCGTAAACATTGCAACAAAATCTAATTTTGGACACGGTGTGAACGTTTTTTTTTATTAGTTTATGCTGTGTTTATTTTTCTAGCACATATTGATGAGGACATTAATATATTGCTTTCTTTCAAGAAAGTGTTGGCAATATTTAACCCGCAATAGTGAATTCATCGCTTAAAATGTAGGCCGAAATAAAAATGCATCTCTGTTTTAAACACTTCCTTGAAAACTTATCCCATTTATTTTGGCAGGATGGCTTACTTCCCTCTCCTTAAGCAGGGTTATATAGAACGAAGAAGAGTTATCTGTGTGGTGTTTATTATAGGAACTTGACCTAGTCTGGTGCTTTCATGACTGTTCTAGGGTGGCTGTAAAGAGAGGCATTGGCAATTAGACGTGAAAGGGCGTGGAAAGTGGCAAAAAGAAAAAAAAACGAGGCGAAAACATATGTAGCCATGGCTGTATTTCGTTAAATTTATTAGACCACTTGACTAATTCTCATTAGAAAGCTGACCTTAGTTACACGGGTAAGCTGGGGTACTAAATCTGGTAAGCTAGGGTAAGTTCGGAAGAGTTCCGCGCAAGCTGCAGCCAATGGGAGGAAGCTCGGATAAGTACGGAGGAGCTTAGCGCTGCGCGAGAAGTTGCTCGGCAACAGGAACATGGGTCGCACAATACCTACCGGTGGATGTGGCGCAGCGATTAATTAATGCGCCACTGCGCCTGTAGGGGTACGAGGAGTCGCTGCCATATATGCATGTTAGGTAGAGACTCGCCCTTTCTTCATTTATGGGCATTAACACACTGAAGATCCCGCTTAATACCCTTGAGGCGGAGCGGAAGTGTCGCTTTCAAATGAAGAATGAACACCTGGTTTCGCGTGTCTGCTCGGTAACTGCGTTCAAATTCTACCACCTTTAGTTCAGGGCAATTTTTTCCATTTAAAAACTGACCGCTGTTCTGTTTAAAAGTAATTTTTAAAGTAAAGTAAAAGTTTCGCAGTAAAGACCAAGCAGCTGTTCGCCATTTACTTGATAAGTCATCAAGTTCATTATTTTTCCGGCTGCAATCGACCCAAAGCATTCTTACGTTAACTAGGCACCATTTATTTCACCTGTCAGCTTTATGCCAGACACACGCTGCGGTCTATAATAAAATATTAAGCTAAATAACACGAGGCTAATGATATAGACTGCTCGTTGAAAGGCGAGACTTAGCAGCTATAGTATGAGGGCCATTATATGTTTGATATGGTACTTATAATAGATTGCCCGTGAAAGAATTGTGGGCGCCGCCGCCGTGCTGCTGCACAGTTATCGAATCCGGTTTTCTTCACCGTGCAGGTGCCCTTTCATGCCTTCGCTTTCCTTTAGCTACCCGTGTTCTTCGATGCCTCCTGGACTCTAGACGCCTCCCGGTCTCCAACCAAGTTTTCTTGGAGTGCCGGTAAAGACAATGAGCCCTTCATCACCAACATCATCGACTCTGGCCGTTTATTGCAGATGAACCACTGGACCTGCTACGTGAACTGCAAAACGCCCTGAGCAGCGTCACTCAGCAAGCCATTTATGAAGGATCGGCAATCACCTGCCGCGACCTGTCGGCTTCGCAGCTATGCCACGGCCAAGTTATCGGATCGTTTCCGTCAACATGCATGTTAGTGAACCAGTCAGTCAGTAATCATTTCCTGATACATCTTCTGACGTCTCAGTATTGGACTGCTACTTTTGCTGAGCCTTATCGTAGTGCGCAGTGTTTGTCTCTATTTGCTGGTGACATTGAAACAAACCCTGGATCTGAAAAGTTCGATGTCACTCTGGCTGAATTAAAAAAAGCAGTATGCCGGCCAGACAACAATAATCTCTGAGCTGCAAGATCTTCGTCGCCGCTCTCAACAGTACCCTCGTCCAACTTGTCATCTTAGATTCACCTGCAGAACAAACCTTGGCCTTTCGATAACTTTCCCAGATATACGCTGCTTCCTTCCAAAACGAGAGCTGCTGTCTAATCTCATTTCGTCATATGGCAGCAACACACTCGAACAAACAGAAAGTGATTCTGAAGTTTTGCACGATTTGCCAAATTTTCGCCTTTCTCCCACACAGCATGACGGTTCTCGAGAAGGAGGGGCAGGGGTTTAGTCACCGTTGATAGGCAGCGACCATTCTCTCTTTTCAATGTCACATCTCACATTGAAATTTTGTGCCTCATATGCCGCACAGCATCAGTAGCAACACTAACTGGCGCCTGCTATCAACCGCCCTGACTTCCCCCGGTAGCTCGACAGTCTTTTGCTACAATTAGGAACTAAGTGTCCCAGTGCACGAAATATTCATTTTGGTGGCTTTATCTATCCATCTCGAAGTTGGCTTAAACCTCTGGTCACTTTTCCCAAGAGCCTCGAGAATTTGTTGAACTATGGCTTAATATTAATCTTTCACAAAAAGTAATTCAACCAACAAGCATTAACACAGAGACGTCCAAAAGCATTCAAGATCTCATTATAACTTGTCACGCCTGAGACTTCGGCTGCCGTTTTTTAACGAAGAGAAATCAGTGCCTATAAAGTCATTCACGCTTCAAGCAACGTTAATTAATTCTAACAACGTTAATTAAAATATAAAAACAACGATTGGCCTGGCTAAATATCATTAAAAAATGAGCTAAATTCTGCCTTCCACAATTGCAGTCTACACTACCATCAGCACAGAGTCCACGCAAACTGGTCGATCTTCAAACGCAAAATTTGTGATCAAACGAACACAAAGTTCGCTATCAACACTGATCGGCCAAATCCTTTGTTCAACAAAACACTCAACATAGTAAAAAATAAAAAAAACAGCGGATCTACCGAGCTGCTCTGCATGAGAGAAATACTACGCCCCTGAAGAGGCGCACTCGGCAGTGGTGAAAGGCGCTAAACGTTTCTTTCTTAATAGTGACAAAGCCTAAATGATAACGTGTAACCCAAGAAAATTTTGGAACGTGGTAAATCAGCAGCAGTCGTGTGACGTCACCCTTACTAGCGATAACGCAGACTCTGTCAATGATGCTCAGTGTGCCGATACATTTAAAGAACATATTCATCACTACTCACGAGTCAATCTGAAGAGCAATTTTTTCACTAACTCACATTGCCGAACTGGCAATGCCAGCCATCGTTTTTCTTGCAAATGCTATTTCGTGCGTAATAGATAGATTAAGAATTTAAGCGCCGGCTCAAAGTGAGAAAATATACTGAATGTTTTTAAAGAACACAAAGGACAAAAGACAAAAGCGGGAGCTGAGCATTGTGGTTTTTGTCAATACACTTAACTGCAGGGGCTGCCTAACCTATTTGCCTCCTTTCCGCTACGCTTCAGGAAGCGCGCTAACCTCCCTTCTACGTTGGTGCTGCTAGCGTCCGCAGGCTTCTTCCTTTCCGAAAGGCTGTAGCTACCACGAAACCAGTTAGCCTCCTTTACGAGGACGCCACCAGGATTCACGAGGGCACATAAGAGTCTTTTTTGTTAGTGACCCACCTACTTCTAGCGGACGCAAAGGAAAGGAGGATTTCCCCCTCTCCCAGTTGCCACCCACAACCCGCCCTCTATCTTCTTAAATTATTTATTCCCAAGTTCCCTTAGAGGAGACTGACGCAATATTGGCTGGCCCAGTAGTCGAGGACGAAGCTTGTTACCACGTGCCTGAATCGGCCTGGAAGCTTAACTTTAGCATGGTGCTAGTACAGCACATCCGCTGTACATAGACACGAATGTTTAAACGTGCGGCCTGGAAAACTGTTTGCCTGATGGGCCAAGGTTTTTTTCACCTCTGAAAGCCCATGTTTTGAGAGACAAGAAACGATCCGTTCTAAAAGTGAAATGGAAACGCCTATCCTACAGCAATCGGGAAAAGCACTTTGGTGTATCTACGGCTCAATGCCTCGCGTGGTTTAGGTGCCGTAGAGCTCACGTTTTACCGAGCTGCTTATCACCCGAAAGCAGTTCTTCAGGCTTCCACACTCAACTATACTGCAAGCCACTGAGCTCTACAAAATTTTAGACGAGTTGTTTACGTCTTTAGGCTCTCAGGGACTTCCAATATGTGCGAACAGGTGGAGCAAAAAGTGTAGGAGTGCGTCATACGAGTACTCTTGCTACAAGGTAAAAATTGCTTTTCTGAAGAGCTACGGCAGGTGTAAAAGCATTCCCTTGTGAACGCACACACAAAAGGAAACGGGACGTAAGTGCCTGACGTTCACGCCAAATATTTCTTCACTTTTATTACATTAGAAGAGATGGAAGCGACGCACCAAAAAGCTCATGCGCGATATTCGCTTTTCGTGAAAATTCCGAGCGATAGAATGGCGGTGTAGTCGGTACTACGCCTAGAATTGCACACTAGAGGAATATATGCCTACTGCGCCTATTTTATTGCCATGCATAAACATCGAGTGCTGTCAATAAACATATCCTTATCCTCCAGATTCCACGCATTTGCCTTTCATGCTGTCTCCTTGTTTGCATCAACTTCGAGTGAAACCTCACCCACCGGTAAAGCTAGCTCTGCCGACGAGCATCGAAACGCATCACGAAGGTCTTACTGCACTCTGTTGGAAAGGCCTTTGTACCAGATGTTCCTCGCTTCTCCTTCTCTGGCCGCTGCTTGCAAACGCGATCCTGCTGTCACTTCGCAGCGATTCTGTCTTGGCCACAGTACTCGCTTCTGAACGCTGATTTTCGGCTTGATGGCTTTGCCGTACAGTCCAGGAGTTCAAGGCACACTGGCTCTCACTTCCCCATTTTAGCAGCTGTCGTACTTACAGCTGGTTTGCGCGACGTTCCTTTTTCACTTGGATGTCTCTGGCGCGTCTTGAGTGGTATGTTTAGCCCAATAACGTGTATTCTAAAGCCATGACGCGTTTCCGACGGGGTCGCTCCTCTATAGACAACGTTATTGATCTTGTATCCACAGTTCAGCAACAGAAACGCCAGAAGCGCATGTGCGCGGCACTTTTTCTTGATGTCAAAGGCGCATACGATAACGTGACACATGAGGCCATCCTTGATGCGCTAGACGCTGTTGAAATCTTTGAAGGTATTGGTGAGCGCTACCAAAATACGTAAAGGGACGAACACAGAGGACAAGCGTTTTGTCCTGTGTGTTGTTCCCTTTACGTATTTTGGTAGCGCTCACCAATACCTTCAAGGATGCATTTCCAACTAGCCCCAGTTGTAGCTCTGTTGGAATCGGTGGGCGGAGGTATAAGTGGATCGAAAGCTATCGAACCAAAAGGACATTTTTTATTATTTGTGAAGATGGCTCCACACCCGTGCATTACACCTACCGGGGCGTGCCCCAGGGCGGAGTGCTCAGACCTACTTTGTTTAATCTAACACTTATAAGACTCCCGGAGTACCTACTTAATACCGTCCATATCTCTATGTATGCCGATGACATCTACATCTGGGCCTCCTCTGTGACACGTCTCTAGATGTGAGCACGACTTCAGAGAACAGCAACCATAGCTTTCTTCAATCTCCGAGAGCAAGGTTTGAGCTTGTCAGCCGAGAAGTGCGCTATAGTGGCATTTACGAGCACAAGTATTACTCATTATCCGCTAACTATTGACGGCCATGTCATTGCCTATCGTGCATCTCATCGCTTTTTAGGAATTGTTATAGAGCGGAATTTATCATGGAGCCCGCATGTTTTAATTCTGCTTTACTCCGTGGCGATCACGACCAACTCTTAGCTGAGTTAAGACATCTTCAACACCAGGCACAGGAATAGGGTCAAGACATCGTCTTCTAGTGGATACCGGGATACTGTGGCATTGCCAGAAACGATACACCTGACGCTGCAGCTCGATCGGCTCATGGCAGTGCCAACATTGTTCAGATACCGTTGATAAGAGCCGACGCAGCAAGACATCTGCGAATGCTTGGCCGAAATGAGATTTTATCGTCATTGTCTTCTCCTGGAAACTCCGCATGCCGTCTGCACCGCCCCGACCCCTTACTTGAACTCAGTCCTCCCTCCGGCCTCTCCCACTTGCATGCTACGCTGTTGGGTCGCCTGTGGCTGAGAGTGGCGTTTACAAATGTTTACTCCTACTTAATCGCAAAAGCAGACTCTCCTGCCTGTGAGAACTGTGGGTGCGACGAAACAAAAGGACACCTACTTTGTGACTGCTCTCGGTTTCAGCGTGAGCGTGCCCTCCTGGCTGCAACACTCCGCTGCTTAGATCCTCGGCTCCTTACTGAAGCCAAGATTCTGGACCCTTGGAGTAAGCCTTCATCGCAGAGAACAGCTTTGAAGGCACTTTTCAAGTTCTTGAAGGACTGAGGACTGAGTGCGAGATTGTGAACTATCAGTGTGCGTCCTGTGTACCCTGCAAGTAATGGCCAACGGACATGTGGAAAAGTGATCTCCCTTTGTTCTTTCCCCCTTTCTATCTCTCCCTTCATTCCCCTTCCCACGTGTAGGGTAGCATACCGGGCGTTGCCTAGTTTACCTCCCTGCCTTTCCGTTCGCCTGCCTCTCTCTTTTTCACTTGGATGCAGTTGTCGCTTCGGTTGGGCGTGCGCCTTACACCGCTATTTCTTTTATATCCCTTCGAAGTGCACATCATATTGTTGTGGAGATACTGGTGCCAAATGACAGGCCTGCGCCCATTCCTCTTCCTTCGTCGGGCTGCCGCGTGTTGCTGGATACGTTTCTGTCCGGCGGATTGGGTGCTTCACATTGCTCATTTCCCTCTCCGTGTGAGCAAATTGAAACGCAGGGACGCTTGATCGAAGAAAGAGCCCGAAAGTTGATTAAAACCTCCAGTTGTCAGCCAGAGTTCATGTTTCGACTCTATATTATAATCAGCGATCAGCTCTGTTTTATTCTTTTGTTGACGCTTACAGCTGAGAAATTCGATAACAAATGCTTAAATTACTGGCAACCGCGGGCAAAAATAGTCTTCTTTACTTGCAAAGAGGATTGCATAGAGCCCAAACCGAAGTGCAGAAATGTGATTAGCTTTGTAATAAATGTACCACTTGCTCTTAATGGCCAGAAGTTTGGCGTAGGGCTCATCTGATGAAATGACAATAGCTGGACAGAGTGGCGCACTAAAATAATAATTTGTACAACTCAGCACCGCAAACAGTTTTTTTTTCACTGAATTATGCTGCGGAGAATGCATTTAACATGCAAAAACATAGCAAACACATTTAAACAGGTCTACAAAGACTAATGAACGTAAGAGACCTGATAACCTTTTCCGACTTGTCAGCGCTGGGGGCCTTGTTTTAGTCTGTACTGATGAACGACACACTGTTTCATGTTTCATGCTTTTTGAGACACTTCACACTCAGTAGATCGTGTTTTTGCCAGGCAATTTAGTTTATTTTTTGCCGACCATTATTGTGGCCTGATCTTTTTGATCGTCCTTGTTTGTGGAAGTTAATGCAAAATGCATATTTTGCTATTCGTTTTAATTTGTTGCGTTTTCTGATGAGGTCTTGTTTACTATATGAAAGGAACGGTTGTACAAAGTTTCGAATTAATTTTTCTCCCCTAAATTTCATGTACCGCTCTGTATGCTTTCACTTGCTTGGGCTTGGCATAATTTCAAAAATAGACAAAATGCCTCTCACACCTTTTAAAGAGACCTTCTTATATAAACTTCACACTGAGACATTGCCCGTTAAAGCACAGCTGCAGAAAAAGAGTATTTTTTCGCCTTCTGTTGAAAGTCACTTTAATGATGCGCCAGATCCACTTAGAGTTGTTTCATGACTCGTAAATGTGCAATACCTTTGGGATGTATTAGAGAGGACACTGAAAAAGCAAATTAATTTGACTGCTCACTGAGCATGATTTCTTCCTGCTCTTCAATATGTTAAGGAACACCTCGACATGTTCTTTTTTAATACACTGCACAGCCATGGAAAACTGGCATAATGGACCGCTGTTATCAGTCTATTGTATCAAGAAAATCCCCCTTTAGCCGAATGATTGTTAACGTTAGGATAATGTTTCCCCAGACAAGCTTCAAATTATCACTACCTCTCAGTAAAGGGCAAAGCCTTGGCCCATTCAAGTGCTTTGTTGGTAGGACGTAGTTTTTTCTTACCTGCAATTCCTACCGCTTTATAAATCTTCATTTCTTGTTCGTATGCATACAACGTTGTTTTACAGCTGTAAATATCATCGCTAGGTAAAATATTGGAGATAGCCGAATGTTTGGAGGATCCAAGTGGCGAGGTTACGAATCCCGCTAGAACCTATATTTCTTCGTGTATTTTTATTTTCATAAATTTTCTTCTGGTGTGAACAGACAGACAACAATTTGTAGAAAAGAAGAGAAAAAACGTCACCGTTAAATGCATTCCTGCATTAAAACAAAAATTCCCCAGAACCGACAGATGTTGAAAAGCTCGGAACATAATTTGGGCATGCGTATGAGAAAATGGAAGAAACAAAATTTACTAAAAAGTGCCTGTAGTGATCTTCACGCAAAAACCTAGTATAGCAGCAGCCATGTCATCTAAACTCGAGAGAGCGTGTTCAGATCATGGTTGTGTCCTGATGAGTAATAAAAAACTACATATGAAGTGAAAAAGCGAGTGCTAAAACCGAGTCGTGGGAATAATGTTGTTCCATGTACCGATTTTCCGCTGGGTGCTTTTTATTAATAACATTCCGCTTGGGCAAGTGCCTAAACTCGCCGCACAGCCGTAGGAGTTTCCACAGAAAGACAAAGAACGACATGCCTGCAACAGCAAAAAAGTCCACAATAAATTAACCCCCATATTTATTCCCTCCTTCCGGCTCGGAGAAGTGATAATGACACTCTACCTCATAAATCAACCCGAATAAAGTGCCCTACTTTAGAATAACTAGGGTTAGTCTCCTCTACATCACTTTGCCGTACAGAGTCAGTCTTAAAAAGAATAAATTACTTAAGGCTGTCAATGGCTAGTCTATGGTCGCCAGCACTGGTCTCGTTAGAGATGCGGATTGCCACGAAGAATTTCTCGCACAGATTAATTACGATATGAGCCACCCGCTTTACCTAACGGATAACGTAAAGGCAGTACAGTCGGGAGCTGATACCGGAAACTTCTTAGTCATGCAGCACGTTATTTATAGCTTTCTGCATTTAATTGGACTAGTGTGTTTTCTGACGCCGCTAAATATGCATAACAACAACAGCATGTCCAGTGGGTGTAAACACCACCTGGGAAAAGGGCGTCAAGGGCGTCAAAGAAAGCCGTCCTTGAATCGACTACAGCACAAGTGACCAGGCTGACACCAGTTTTTACTACCGGACGACTACAGCTACCTACGGCTGCTTTCCGGCACAGGCTTATAGCCGCATTTCTCCTGATTTATCGCACCAACTTCATCGAAATATTCACAGACTGCTGTGGTTCGCCAAGATATAGATATGTGTTTAGCGCTACGTGGTGTTTTTGAGCGAGAGCTAACGCTCGCCTTTAAATCGAAGATTTTTCCGCATCAGCGCTGTTTAGCATTCTAACATCTGCTTGTTGCCAAACGCATCTGCGTTTCTTTAAAGAAACCTCGTCTGAGACAACCTGCTTGTTATGAAGGCGCCATATAACTGATTTATTTTTAGAAGGAGACTGAAGATATATCAAACAGAAATGTGACGAAGCTTAGGTGCCGCTGAGTGACCGGGGCTAAAATCTTTGTTCGAGAGGTCACCGTTCCCGGTTCGAACCCGACCGCGGCGGCTGCGTTTTTATGGAGGAAAAACGCTAAGGCGCCCGTGTGCTGTGCGATGTCAGTGCACGTTAAAGATCCCCATGTGGTCGAAATTATTCCGGAGCCCTCCACTACGGCACCTCCTTCTTCCTTTCTTATTTCACTCCCTGCCTTATCCCTTCCCTAACGGCGCGGTTCAGGTGTCCAACGATATATGAGACAGATACTGCGCCATTTCCTTCCCCAAAAACAAATTAAAAAAAGGTCAGTTCATTCAAAGGGATCTCGTGGCATTGCAAATGAAGATAGCAGCCGGCAGTATCTACGAAAGCTGGCTAGCAACTCCATGGCAACCTCGATTTGCATTAAAGCCATTGTACAGAGTCATTCCCGCAATAATCACTTTGTCGCATAAGAACACGCGCAATGTTTTGTGTCGTGCCCCTGTATTGCCGGTACCTGTGGTGGCGCTTCATTTATGGTAAATATATTCCCGTCTAAGAGAGACTAAATATATGTATAGAAAAAACCCTCTTAAGTCGGAGATTTGCACCACCCATAACGCCTGAGCGTAACCTATCGTGAAAAAGAGAGCAGTTTTGAAGCATCTCGACTGTCCCTAGTCCTGTATTATTTTTTATATTTTCCTCTTAGGACCACAAGCGGGCAGAAAGCATGGACACAACTGTTATCAAAAGCAGAAATATTATCTCTGCTTTCACACTGTAAGTTGCCCGAACCTCGAGCAGAGGGGCAGGCTTTGTAAACGCACAATATCAGAGACAAATATTATCCATGATTTCAAACTGTAAGTTGCTCGAGCTCTGAAATAGATGGGCAGACTTTGTAAACGCACGATTCGTATTTAGAAATTCTGCCAACAGCCCCTTTTGCAAAGCACTCAGTGTTTTAAAATGACCACTTTTATTTCCGAAGAAATATAGGGTCGAATGGTGTTCAACCAGATAAGGCGGGTTGCGTTCTCGCGACACGAATGTAAAACTCTTTATGGTTGTTCTCTGGGCTGTGTCGTGATCCGACCCAGCAATGTCGACCAAAGTAAAATGCAAACCCATACACCACGTCTGGCCATTAAACTTTTGAGGCGGAAAAATCTGCAGGTCCAAGAGATTCCCACTTTGTGTCGCCATTCTGCGCCGTTTAATGGGTCTAATTTACATCAAAAGAGCAACATACTAGTCGCACGTGTGTGGCCTACTAATATGAGATCCTCATCACTTAAATTTGAAGCCACTGTTGAAAACCAGCTGCGTTATAATAAGGATGCTCTTGGCTGGAAAGTAGCCATGAGGGATACATTGGACTTTACCACAATGGTTATGCCAGACCAAGAAAAAATGTAAAACTGAACTTGTTCATCAGGAAAAATGCGAAGCATACGGTTTCCTCCAAAAAGCTTTAAAGAAAGAAAAAACAGACCACACAGCTCTTCGGCAACAACACTGTGGCGCCTCATTTCAAATGGGTCTTTCAGTGGTATTTATACATTCGAGCTTCTTCACACAATAGAGGTATGACCGATAAAGTCCTGAACTATGGCGCCTGCATTATTAAAATAAACAAGTGCTACCGCGGATGGAGCTTTTGATCATTTTTTTCCGCAGGAAATGTCTGGCACAAAAAGGAACCGGTCAGCGACAAATGCTTAGACTGCTGAAATGACATCATTATCGCATAAAACAGATGTCGTAAATAGAAACTCTGTAAGAACAAAGAAGCCCTCAACCACGTTGTAGTTATCAGAAATGAATTCAACGTCACGTGGCATGTTTCTGGAGACGGCAACTAAAAAAATAAGTGGGACACTGTAACCTTTTGAGTTGCCAAGCAATGAGAAGCTTGAGCTTTATGCTTGAACATTTCATACGGGCTGAACTAAGTTTGATGCCATGACTGCAAATAACACTTTGGCATCGCACGTTAATGTGGCCACTAATTGCAGGAGATTTCGATCATTTCCTGGAGCTTACATTGAGCGCCTGTCCTGCTGCTCCATCTTAATCTTGATCTATGCCATTTATCGCGCTCCCGTTCAAGAAAGAGGTCTATTCGTGTTTCTTAACAGGGTGCACATAAAGTTTATATGGCTGAGAACTTACGCCTGAGACCTACGCTTTTGTTTCTAAGTGAAAGCTCATCGACGATAACAGGACTTCCCAAAGAATCTTAATTTAAGCAGCACTTTTTTGTCATTAGGGTATATTACTTTAAATGGACAAAACCTTACTGCACTTTCATACATATATTCCTCAGTATCCGCGAAGACGCCGTATTGAGTATATTTACTGCATCAGTGCGCTGTAAACCGGAGTCACAACTCAGCCATGGTCGTCAGCCAGTCTTCTTCTCACGTACGTAATTCTACAACAAAATGATACTGATCTGTAAAATACTATGATATAGTTAAGTGAAGGGAGGCGCTGAAGTCCTGGCAGTCGTATACACGGCAAGAAGTTGTTTACACCGATAGAGAAGATCCAGAGAACCATAGGGTTCTCTACGAAGAAATTCCCAGGGATCAAATCATGGCCACGCTCAACTGACTCAGCCCGCGGGTAGAAGCGTAAGGTGTGCATTATTTCAACCCACGTAGGGCGAGCAGAGTAATATTGGAAACGCGGTCGAGGCGCCCGGCGGGCTGCGTCAGGAAGGGGAATCCGCGGCAGCTGGCGAAAGATGTAAACGAAGTGTTACTCAAACATGTTTCTGGGTCCCGCGCTCCGTAAACATCGGCGGCCAGTTTGCTTTTCTTGTGCTATGCGGGGCGCCGGTTGGAAAGTGCGCTCGCTTACGCGCGCCACGTTAAGACGGCCCAGAGGCGATCTTGGAATGAGGCTGTATTTGCTTCACTCCGTACGGAAGCTTCTTGATTAGAAATTCTCCTATGAATCGCATATATATCAAAGCGGAAAGCTTGGGGAACGTATAAAATTCATAAGTTATTTTGGAGCGAAGAAGTGGCGTTGCGTGCAGTTAAAGGAATTTTCGTGAGTTATGTGATTGCATGCATTGCGCGCGGAACAAAGAACCAAAGGATTTGGATAGAGTAAGAATGAAGAAAAATGTTTTCTTAAGTGGTAGCGATTGAAGACCAAGAACAAAATTGAAGACGCTGCAGTAAATATCTTTGAATTACGCTTATTTCGGTCTTGATAATGCACCGCTCGTTATATAAAAGGCACAGCAGAATTAAATCATTACTTATTCAACAGGTTAGCTAAAAGAACCAACATGGAGAATTCAAAGAATACCTTATCGTTATGGAATTAGTAAAATGTTATTCCACAGTTATCTTTACCTAAGCCTTTCATCGGGAAATTTTCGTTAGCGATTTCCCGCGCACTTGCCGGTATGTATAGAGAGATTCGCTGATGAAGCACACATTTCCCGCTTCTTGAGATTTTTTAAAGCTATTGTGGTGATGGCTCGTCATTTACTGCTTTAATGTGGTATCGTTGAAGCTGTGCTCATAAGTATGTTGATATTTCGCTTTTCTCAGAGCAAACTTCTTGGAATGAAATTAAAATGTTCTCTTTTAATTTTCAGAGCCATCTCCAAAATCACGCGGGTGCCATTGAAGCTAAAATAAATTTGCTTTTATCATTTATCTTGATAATTTTTCAACTCATTTATGCTACGTAACATTGTTGCACTGTCATGACACTGAAAACTGTAATCGATGAGCAGAAGAGAACTATCTTCCTTATCACTGTGAACAAGAAAATGTGAGTGCTGTTCTCTGTAACCGCATTTTGTCGGTTAAGCTCAAAGTATTTGCAAAAAATATCTGAAAAAAATTTAAGCACAGAATTTTCAACATGGTGAGACATAATGTAGGTTCCCCGTGTTTTATGAAATCTGATTGGAGAATCACAGCAAATGCTTGTCAAATGCCCGCTTTGGAGTCAAATCAAGAAATGAAACTTAACAGCCAGGCTGAGTAACATATCAACGGCACAAGATTCATATTTCTTCCATCATTTTTCAACCTTCTCACTGGGGATGAGCCGCAATAGAGGTCGTAGATTTATTAATATCAGGATGCACCGACCGCTTCCACAGCTTTCTTGGCAGCTACTAGAAGAAAATTTCATGTTTTTTCGTTGAAACATTTGAGTAATTACCGGAAGCAGAGTGCTAGGAAGAGATAAGTAGATTTAACTTCAAAGTAAATGAAAATATCAGCCTTCAGCTAGAGGTTCTGACAGCATCAAACCGAACACTAACTATTACCGGGGAGAATACATATTCTGTACCTGTACCAGAATACCTGTACTAATCTCGTTTGCTACGTTATGACCACACTACCGCTGCTAACTACCTCATCACTCTTGATTCGCTGTATTCGCATGCCCTGTAGTGCGGTGGTGGAAAAATGACAACGTTAAATAATGAATTCCATATTGCTCCTTTATTAAAAAAAATAAAAATGTTCCATTACTTCTGGTTTGAAGTGACTTGTCGTCGATGGTTGTTTATATCTCAAAATATAATCGCGTTCGAGAAACTTGTGGACAAGGAGTTTCTATATTTACAACACTCGGTATAGACGAAATAAGCAAAAGAGGTCGTAAATAGGCGCCTACAAAATATCACCAATAAGTTTTGCACGCTCTGTTGTAGTTTTCTTACCAACAGCGTTCTGAAAATTATAACGCCAGTGTGCAGTTTGTGTACATGGCGGTGGATTCCTCATGTCTACCGCTATCAGCCTATCGCTTTCGCTATTGCGGATAAATAGGCCGGCTCCGCTGTAAATGTCACAAACGGCTAAATGAACTGCGCTTTGTGATGCGTAAATATTTAAAGCCAATTGCAAGCGGAAATGGTAATCGCCATCACGCGTGGCGCGTGATGTGTTGCGAACCTTGTGACGTCATCACTTGTCCTGCGCGGCAGATGGTAGATAAATTAATGATTCGTCGCTAGAGGCTTCCCCGGAAGAGAAACCTGGCTCTCGCAAGCCCCACCGGCGGCTGTGTTTGAAACAGCCACCTCGACCACCAGCCAGAGCTGCCGTAGAGCGCGAGGAGTGCTATGAAGACTCCTAGCGATCCCTGAATGCAAATATGGAAGTTATCAATTCCGAATAGTTGGGCGTTAGCCCATTAGCGCTATAGCATCATGCCCTCAAGCAGGAGATACAACAAAATAGGCAGCAACAGAAAATGCTTGCGAATCGAAATAATCCACCGAGGACCGCTAATTTATTAATGGAATGTAGGAATAAGATTTTCACTGAATTGGAGGGAGGCGATGATGAAGTCGTGAAAACCGCGGTTTTTACATCTCGGATCAAGTATAATTACGGAAAGAATGCATTCACACTATCAGCCCCTCTCAGGCTGTGGCCGTGGAAATAGGGAAGATTATGAATATGCTGCAGATATAAAAGGGCTGGGGGTAATTTCTTTGGCGCCAAGCGTTAGGCACATAATTTCTCTCAAGATGCAGCTAGCGCGTTTGTGTATAACAGTATGCACATAAAATCCTGGGCTTCCACGTGCTATAGGACCAGACATAGGCAGTAAATCATTGCTGCGTTTTCTTGGTCTCGCCACCTCAGGCGGAGCTGGTAACAAATGCTTTCTCATCAAAAAATAAACATTATTTACAAACCGAAGAGAGCACAGCAACGAATAAGTACGAAGAGAAGATGCAGACTGCTTAAAGAGCTCCAAATACACAGCTCATCAAAGACCAACCTGTACAACACCAACGAAGGTGGCCTAGCGGTAAAGAAGCTTCTTCCAGAAGACCGCATATGGACTTTTCAGACTATGTTTCGGGAGCAAAGAAAAAGATAGGGAGGAGGCACGCGGAAACACCTGTACTCGAAATCTGGAATTCGAGGCGTACCCGCCACGAGTGGCTGCATAAATATCGCTATTGCTGGACCGTAGTCTCCAACCCAGTGCCTTTTCCCCAGGACTACGAGACCTGACGCACACCGAAGGGCTTTCGTTTGTTCTCCTCGAAACTAGGTGGGTGATAAAATGAGGACAACGCATGTTTTATTTCGTCAGGTATTTGACTGGCACGCACTGATTTTTGGCTTTAAGGTGCGCATAATAGAATATGTCACGGTGCTGCTCGCTAACTTGATTTTTTTCTGGAAAAAGTGCGGATGTTTCCTAGGAAGAGCAAACTGAATTGTGGTTGCAAAACAAGTGAGGCGGGAGATTGAAGTATTGTAAGAAGGGAAGCGACACATTAGAAAGTGGCCGTATCCGTGGTAACGCAAACGCTTATATTTTCGCTCCTTTTTCTGCTACAACAGTTTCTTTGATGGTTTGTTTCAATTCTTGTGTTAAAAGAAAAAATACGCATTTTAGCGAGCATCGTAATAGTTTTCAAATCTGGCCAAATGTTTAAGGGGAACCCAAAAGGTGGAGTAGATACTACACGCTCAACGTCTCGGTCAGCTCAGTTGGTAGAGCGACTGCTCCGGTGAATCTGTGGCTTCGGGTCCGAGCCTCGGACGAGGACGAATTTTATCTTTACCTGCAATGTTTCTGAGAAAGCTGTGCAGTTTTCTTTTGTAACCGTGTGGCTGCGCTTGAGTAGATGCCAATGTGTAATTTCTCCTTTTTTATAGTTCTCATATCTCGTCGCTGTATTTTAGAAAGCTACCAATTTGAATTCTCTTATATACTACCCGATATGAATAAACTGTCTCCAGAAGCGATACGTATTTTAGTATCTGAAAAACATCATCAATTGTTGTAAATCAACAGAAATAAAACGGTGGTATTGCTTCCGTTCTTCAACGTATGTTATTCTAACATTGTAAGACCAACCTGTGCCCTTACCGGCTGATACGCGTGAAATAGTCAAAGCCCGAATAAAGTGTATTTCTTCTGGCGCGTGACAGCAAATAAGCCTAGGAGAGAAGTGACATTTTGTTCCTGAGAATAGTTTTTTTTCAGAATTCATGAAATCGCCTTGACGAAGAATACTGGCAATGTTTTTCTTTGAAGCCGCTTCAAATGCCTTAGGTAAAACAGCGACACATTCAGGTGACGTGAATAATATTTAAACCTTTTCCGCTTCACAACATCAGGCTTATGCGGTTGAACCTACAAGACAAACAGTTCCTTCACAGAGCTTTCATATCAAGGTAGAAAAGATTCTAGAAAACAGATATGCAGAAACCAGAAAGCCTTATTTTTTCTGAAGAAGACCCTTTACTTTGTGATTCCATTCAAGATGACCTCGAGTCTTCTCCGGCGTGTTCAGGGTGGCCTATTTAGTAACGGGTGTATGTGCTTTTGAGCTAGGGTTACACGAGCCACCGGGTTGCGAATTTGCTATGGCTTCAACGGAGAAGCACTTCAAACTGGAATCTAGCTTTACTGCTCCGGTTTTTCTGGAAACTCTCCAGTTGCGGTGCCATGTTACAGGTGGAGCACGGTATCTCCTTTCCTGTTTTCAATCTCTGGAGAAACGCAGAGAAATGAGAGAGACAAAGAAATAAGAAGTGCTTGCACCTCAAATCTTATCCGACCAGCAGTATGTCGCCATTAGAATTACAAAAAAACATGAGTGGAAAAAAGGACTAGGAGACGCGGTAACGAACTCGACCATTCCAAAAACTGATTCTTTATCCCAGTACATATAGCTTGCCGAAAATGCCGGTGGGTTAGAGAATTTTAAGAGGCAAATATTGTTTTAAAGGAAACAATCTTCGCGGTGGTTTAAAGTGAAATATTCCGAGAGCAAACAAGTGAGAGCACATAAAGTGGTGAGGCGAGTTTTGGCTTACCCGCTCAGAAGGTCTTTTATCCTGAGTCTGTGGTGGTTACAGAGAATCCACGTGCCTTTCCTCGAGTATGGCAGGCCACTCAGAATAAGTACCATGGTCTCTGCCACAGGAAATTTTAAGACTTTACTATATGACGAGAAATAGAGACGGGTTTTCTTTTAGGTTACTACAGCTCAAAAGGCTACTGTATATTCGGTGAAATTTTATATATATGAACATACCTAAAAATGTCTTACGGGTCAAGGAACCATTTATTTGGCCTGTCAGCTGCGGTGTTCGCTCCGACGTGGGCGGATCTTGCGGGCGATTCGTCAAATAGATGGTCCTCTCACTTTCCACCTTCCAACCTTTCTTTCGTCTTTTCGTCTATTGCTGCAACTGAGCCCAAAGAAGGCTTTTCGACAGATTACACACGCACACACAAACACAGACGAATGCACGCCCACGCGCAAACAGACGCGCACAAGCGCACACGCAAAAGAACGCACGAACGCGCACACACACACACGCGCGTGGACGAACACACGAGACACACGCATAAATAGGCTAAAAAAATTTGATACCCTAACAACAACAACACATGCATAAAGGCCACTAGAAAGAAAACAAACGTGCTGAAATGAGAAAATACACTACTTTCCTTGACATTCCGGTATATATATATATATATATATATATATATATATATATATATATATATATATATATATATATATATATATATATATATATATATATATATATATATATATATATATATATATATATATATATATATATATATACCTATCTGATGGGGATCAATGAGGGGCTGGTTACGTCATATGAAAAGCCAACAGCCATCTAAACCAAGGAAAGCGTAGTGAAATCATTTGTTTAGACTGTTCACAAATATGAAATAGGTAGTACAACCATTTTTAAGCAGAAAAATATTTGATTTAATATTCAGAGAATATGCAAGCATATGCCAGCGATGTGAACCGAACCCACGTCTTCTGAATGTCGCGTACGGATTTCTACCAAATTACTTTTAGTGGCAGCTGTTCAACGTTATGCTGTCGAGTGTATTTATGTTGCGTGTAGACTAATCTTTGATTTGTTCTCTAGCACCCCCCTCCTATATTGTGTCACACGTAGAACGTCCTGTAATACCGCAAATAATTCATGGAACGCAATCAATCAGTGACAGCCTCAAGCGTGCGAAAAATCTATTATGCTATATATAATAGCATCAATACACCTGGAACAGAGGCCCTGGTTAAACTATTGAGCAAACAAGAGTAAAGAAATGAAGGCCGTGTTACGACGTGCAGCTGCTGACGTTTGTAAATTATTCTTGCATTCCGTAGAGAAGATATGATGCTTTATTTGGTTGATAATCGAGTAGACCCGAGGCATGTGCTAATAAACGTATAAAGTACTTCTATATTTGCTGTACGCAAAATCTGAAGAACGCTTAGTCCCCGTAGCTAAATCCTTAATATTGTGGCCTAAGTTGTTATTATCTAAGAAGCCAACAGAGGAAAAAATATCAGAGGAAAGCTTAAAGTAATTTGTTTTTGGGGTGCTGGTCAATGAGAATATGGTAGATTAATCGCACTACTACCCAGAATCGGCAAACGCCGAGTGTAATAAATTATCTTTCGTGTAAATATTGAAACGACAAATTTCGCAATGATAAACAGCACAAGCATCATTTACTTCATTATCCGCTTAACATGAAAATGCATTCATTACATTCAAAGCTGTTCATTTTTAACGCAATCAATTCACCCAAGAACGTATGCACTCAGATCCCGCACTTCAGCAGGAGCACCTCCATCGAAGGAATTGCGGGTAGTTCGCAATTTTACTTTTTGTTTAGAAGAGAAGAAACAAAGTACCACTAACTATTACTCCAGACACGTTGTTTCATCTATACAATCAGTTCAAGCGCTTTACCCCAAGTAGAATAATCAAAACTAACAACTTGTTATGATTGTTCTGTCGCTTTTTATTATCCTTTTTTTTCTCTACTGTATTGCACTGGACGCATTTGAAGTATGGAGGTTTTTTTATCGAAAACGCCCAAGTCTTGAACTCTTAAATTATGTGAAATAAACCTGTAATTATTCTGATCCGTAGATTCTTCCTCTGCCAAACTGCTAAACTTGAATGAACTAAACAACTACCTTTTTAAAGGATATCGCGTAACAGCACACAGTACCTTGCTGCGGATAAAAAATTCCGCGTTTTTCTCTCCTTTTCTCGAGGCGGATTGGGCTCCTTTTGAAAAAAAACAAGCTTCCCATATACTCACTTTGCTTGATTTGTCGAATCGTCACAAAAATCATGTGCAGTGTTGAGGGGTTCTTCCGTTGTATAACTGATGAAGTAGCCCCATGCACTATAAGAAATTTCCTCATTCTCATTTACTTAAGGGCGACTCTCATTTAAGGCTCCCTCTGTTCTTTTTCGCAGCCGATAATTTCAAAAAAGCAAAAAATATCGGCAAAGTGCAGTGACATAACATGAGTGCATAATTTTTTTTTTTACTGGGCACGTAATGCGGGGACGTACGCTAGTCCTGAATAAATTATTATTTATGTATTTTTACAACAAATATTTTTCTTTACTTATCCATGCACTCACAACGTCAGTTTATGGCATTAAGGAGGATGGTGAAACAAAACAAAGCATAATCGACACAGACGAATGTGAAGACAGGCATTGTGAATATGCCATATCGATGAAGAAAAAAATATTCGACAGGACAGTAGCAATAGCAAGATCTAGCTTGTTTCGTATCTTTATTGGTCGTGAAAACAAGACTCTTTGAATCAGTCTGTTCTAAAATTTGTTGAGATGAATATGCTCACGTGATCTGGATGTGATGAACTGTAATCGCAACTCAGCATGTACCGTTCGGGTTCTATACGTGTTTCAAAATGAGAGTTGTTCAGGAAGAAAGTGAAAACGAAGTATTTTCTAGCGTTTTTCAAATAGTCCCAGCCAAGACAGTTTGAGTGGTCGAATGTTTCCGAGAACCTGAAAAAGTTGATATGAAAATACAAGTTCGATTGATACCCGCAACTGGTCAGACAGCGAAGCGAGCCGTAAAGCAGACAGAGTGAGGTAGAGCACTATACGGGCTCGGACATACAGGAAAGGCCGGGCCGGGTCGAGTACATAATTTTTGCCGGGGCTGGGCCGGACCTTGGCTTCGGGTTCAAGCCTGTATACTGACTGGCCGGAGCAGTGCAGGGGCTCGTGAAGTGAACGGGTACTTTCGCTGCACACCGGGTTCTTTCGTTCTCATGGCGTTAACAAACGGCAACTCAAGACAGTTTTAATCAGTTTTCGACTATTTCAAGAGTGCGAACTTATTATTCTTGGGTAATATGTCTTGTGATATGTTCAATGACTAAAAAAAATTAAAAGTGATTCAGGCAAAACCGCATATATACCCGTCTGCACTCCTTAAGCTCATTTGCACTTTTTGTAAGGCTCTCAGGCTCTGAACCACAAAAAGTTTTGTCGACGCAGTACTTTAGCTTGCCAGCTTCTTAGCTTTGTGAAATCGTTATGGTTGAAGCATAAGTACGGCATCCGCGCACAAAATAAAGAAATGTTTTGCTTTAATCATTCGGATATAACATGAGACGAACAGGAACTGTGAGGCTGTCTTCCCGGTTTTGGTGGTAGATTTTCAGCTCTGAGCGGATAACACCTACCTCCTCCCTAGCACATATCTTCGCTCGATATTAACGAGTCTCATATTTCCTGAAAATCGTGGTATTATTTCTTATATTTCTTCGCGGTACTATCCGGGATTTCTCAGAACATAGACGAGACTACGAGTGCGCGCAAATCTGGCTCTTGAAGGGTGCTTCCAATGAAAGCTTAGCTCATAACACCCGTTCAGTGTGGTTTCTCTTCTTGCGGTCAGTAGGCACGTGCTAACCACTTTCATAATGTATGCAACGATATTTAGGGGACTTCTCTCTTCTGTCTGGAAAGTCCTGCCTTTAATTTCAAAATATTACGCCCTTTAATTATAGAACAACTTTCTAAACTAAATGCCCAAGATACGGAAGCGTTAACACTCAGTTCCAGCAAAGTATGGGGCCTGTAGAAGTTCACATCTTCATTGCATAATATCTCTCAGCCAAAGTGATGTTCTTGCGATTTGTTTTTGCTGGATGGTAAGACACAAGCGGCAGTGGGAGCAGCAGGTTTTTAACAGGCACAAGCGGATACTTCATTGCCTTGTGGACTCGCGTGAGCTCTTGCTTGTCGGTGGCGAATCGATTGTAATGTTAGAGGCTCTTTGACATATGCTTGCGAAAATTCAATCTGAAACTAAGGGCAGAAAACAGACATTAATTGATTATTTTAAGCAAATTTGTATCTGCGGCTTTTAAGCACTACTTTTTTTTTTTGGGCGGGGGGGGGGCAAAAAAGAAATAAAAAAGCACCAACTCAAGCAGAAGAAGAAACTAGAGAATTTAGGAATTCTATTCTAACAACGACGCACTCTTTTTTACTAAAATATATACTAGCAACGACATCTGCGCTTCTGTAGCGCGCTTATTGCTTTCGTGTTGTTTCTGGCGTGAGCCGGACAAGCCCACTTGTCGTTCCGGGCCATGTAGGTGAGAGCTTCCTCGGTCTCGGGCCGATGCCGGGCAAGTATTAGAGATGCCAGGCCGGACTCGGATGAGTAACAGTAGCGGACATCGGGCCAGACCCGGGCCAATATTTGCACCCCGCGCAGCTCTTTGGGCTAAGGGCCCCTTAGCACCGCAGCCCGCGGTGTTGCGCACTTAAAGCTCCGTTTCGCAGCATCTGCAATGGCCGTCGGTATAGCTTAGCGCCAAATCACGACGCTGCACGTGTTTTGGGTTTTCTAAGACGAAATTTCAGCGAACTTCCAACTAATTTAAAAGAACAATTCTATTTCCCTCGTGTGCGCTCATTGATAGAATATGCACGTGTTTGCTGGGACCCGTATACCAAAGAGCTCACCGATACGCTTGAAAAAATACAGAATGGTGCAGTGCGATTCGTATTAGGTAACTTAATATGAGAGAAAGTTAAAGTAAACTTAAATGGGAAGACTTGTAAGATCGTAGACGCAACCTCGGGTTGAAATTTTTTCATAATGTCTACCATTCCAAAAACGGATAGATAAGGAAAAGTACATCCAAGCGCCGTCCTACATATACCAAAGAAGGAACCAGTCTCGAAGAAAATGAATTTTCCATTAAAGGTGGATGTCTTGTGCTATTCATTTTTTGTTAGATCTATACGAGAGTGGAATGATCTTCCGTCTCTGATTGTATCCATTGTTTCTAGTGATGATTTTTACCGTGATTTGTGTAATTAGTTTCTTTGTCTCAAATGTGATGCTTATTTTCATGTATCCCCCTGCTGTAAGGCCTCCAAAGGCGAAGCAGGTATTAAATAAATAAATAAATAAATAAATAAATAAATAAATAAATAAATAAATAAATAACAACGCGCATTTCTCCGCTGCAATTTTTATTCGGAATACCTTCGGGTGACTTCAAATTTGCCTGTGCCCTACCAGCCTGTTTTATTTTGCGGTGATTTCAGCCTCCGGCCATACCATATAGATTTTCAATGCATTCAGAGATTCAGCCGGCTCGCGGTAATACGTCTTTGCAAGGTGAGCATAATCTGTGCTCTATTTTAGTCATAAATAGTGCGTTTAAAAAATGTCGCTTTCTTGTAAACTTCGCTCTCCGGCAAAATTTTGGAGGAACATACGGTGGTTCTAAGCATTTATTCAGTGATTTTTGAGGCTTAGGACACGAGTGATGATCTGCCGATAGCCTTCGGAAGCAAGAAAAAATCAAATAAACCAAAGTGATTTCGGCACTCCTGCATTCACTTGCCTTGCGAGAAATATCTCCGGTGCCTTATATTTTTCGAATGTACTAGGTAAACGAAATTAAGGTACATCTCAATTTACTTTCTACTAGTGATGGACGAACAGTACGAACAGAATTAATCACTGCCCGGTTTTCTTGACACTTCTTTCATAAAGAGATGATAAAGTGCAGGTGAAGAGGTTTTGGAATTCGATGAGTTGAAAGGAGTAGAATGCGTGAAACTTGGAGGTAACGCATGCGAAGTATTTTTGCGCTGTCATTTGAAATAGTGACGTAATCGCAGAATAAATCAACATTGGTGGCCAGGCTTCTCTGTAATGCGCAGCGATGGGCAGAGGCCTCAGCGATGACGTCACATAGGGCGGCGCTGCGTTTCCAGTAAAAAACGGTTGTTTCAAGGAAGTAAACCAACGCCGCCGACGGTGAAGCCCACGAAGCATTGTTTGGCGGTGTTGGAAGGCTCACTCTAGCTCGTGGGCGACGGTAGCGGACATCTGAAATTGCGGCAACAGTGACGTCATCTCGAGTTTCTAGGCACTTCTCTGTCGTAATGAGGAGAAGCCTGACTATCGTTGCAGTTTTAACCGGCGATTACGGCACTATTTTAATGCTGGCGAAAAAATACTTGGCATGATTTACCTTGAAGCTTCGTAGATTCGGTTTCTTGAAGAACTTCAAATTATCAAAAAACCATTTCACCTTCCTTTAAGGTATTGCGGCACGAATCAAGGACGCGCAATAAAAAAGACATGATGAGCCTTTAAGGTTTTCCTGCACGCTTGAAGGACGCTCTATATTAAGAAGAAAAGTTTTGACTCTTCTGCCTGCTCTATTACAAGGTTGATTGCCGTAAGCTCATAATTGTTCTTGACCTAATCTGCTTGAATATTTCTAATTTCTGTATATTTGCACCCGAACAAGTTGTTCTACAAATGAGTTTGATGCGGTTCTTACAACCTTGCTTCTGCCGACAAGCGTGGACGCTCTTGTTGCCTCACCTTGATAGCCGTACCTACTCCACCACTGTGGAGGCTGGAAAACACACTGAGTGAACGCCTGCGGTAATATCAACACGTACCAACGTAAAATAAGCATTAATGAATATGGAAATTTTATTTTACTGAAAGAGGCCTCGATAATCTATCGCATAAGCCGTGTGTTAATTGCAAGCGAAACCATTCCTAGGAACAGCATTATGACGCAGTTTAAGCGCGGGCTATGGCAAGTTTCAAGGCGAACGCCTTTAATGGCTCATACTCGCGGCCGTGGATCTGTCCGGCGTCCGTTGCATTCAGCAACTTAATGACGTCATCGAGATAAGACGCCAAACAACTACAACAGTGTGAAGCGCTTGCGCGCAGCCGCGATCAATCGATATAAGTCTGGAGGCATAGCAAAGAAAATGATAAAGCCGTGTGGCTGATGAGCGTGTGACGTCATTGAGTGGTGTCACCATCGTTCGAGAGGAGCGCTCCCCACGCAATCTTGCCAGATTCCTCCTGAACACCGATCTGGAAGGATGTCACCTAAACGCTGTTTGTAGTGTTTAATCAACATCTTCACAACACATTAGCGACACATCTCACCCACCGTTCTTTAGGTCAACGATGTGCCCCCCTGAGTTTTTCTTTCTTTTTTTGCCGCGAGGTAAGTGCGGGAATAAGGCACTGAAGTGACAAATTATGTGCTCACTCTACTGACGTGAGAAGCTTCCTTCCACGCAGCAGACCCGCAGAAAGCAAAAAAGCTCGGACCTATCCCTGCGCCCAGCCCTGTTAACCGCCATTAAAACCGAAAAGGGGCGGAAAGTACCCGCACCACGCAGGTGACTCGATCTACTACACCCCTTCCTTATCCATCCTCGCTTGGCGCACATCCATCGCTGCGCATGTAGACAGCTCCTGGTTGATTGAGTGCCCCGGCAGGAAAGTAGGCAGCCAGTAATCTTCGCTGACAATAGCGGATTAGTTTGTCTCAGCCGCTTGTTTTTGGCGCCTAATGGTGTCCAATACGGTCAATGTTCGCACGCACTATTTTCATACCGCGTTGTCTCCTATCGAGTACCTGTTGCAGCATGTAAGCTTCTTGTCGGAAAATATCGCTCTTGTGTGGTGCACATACGCGGAGGAATTGGCGTCTTTTTCTAAAGCGCTACTGGCCAATTAGTTGTGCGTAACTCGGGACCAAAGTGTCCCTCTGCTTCCATCTGTTTCTGCATTTTCATTTATTAGAAGGCAGGATCCGAACTGGTCATGAGCAGAACATAGTAGAATTCGAAGTGAGGCAGGCAAAAAAAAAAAAACGCTAAAGAATGTACGGATTTGTAAGATGCGGGCCGCTATGTTTCTTGTTCTTTTTTGCATTTGTGTAGTTATATAAAAAAAAAACAAATAATAATACAGGTCGGTTTATGCACATGGGTCTTCGCGAAACGCAGTAATGGAATATAAAAAATAGACCATATCTTTAGCGCGTCCGTTTTGACCACATAAATAATTGAGCTAACACGAAAATTTGAGCTAGTTGGTTCATGTTCCGTTGGAATTAATGTAGCGTGACGGCCGGAGCAGAGACGAGGACGATCGGAGGAAGAAAACTTGGAAAAATTTATACAAAGACTATTTACATAATGTACAAGTACAGGCAACTGAGAGTGCTTCTCAGTAAAAAGAGCTTCTTAGCATTCGGGAGTCTTCCGGCATTCCTGCAGCCACGTCTCCCCCAGAGGGCTCACCCACCCTCGCGGTGGTCCTCAGAGAATCCTCCCCATGTCCTAATTCGCCGAACTCAACAGCAGGAAGGAAGCGCGAGCACAACAGTTCGAAACTTTTGCCAGCGCTGCTACAGGGAAGAGGGAACAAAAAGAGATGGAAAAACAAGCGATACTAATAACTAAAATTTTATTAAAAAACACAAAAGATACTGCGTGAAGGGGCAGTGCATGCGTTTCTGGTTGTCATATGAGGGTATATTACACATCTGTGTTTCAATAAACGTTCAGCTGTTAGTAGAGCTTGCCCTTCCGTCTCTTCTGGTTTCTTCTTCCCTGTCGCAGCACTGGTAAATGTTTTGAAAATGCATATCAGAAGCCCTTTTTCCGGGCCAATTAGTGTGCAGCAGAGGCCTAGAGCATTTGTTTTTAATTTTCTCGTAGACACGGAATGTGGCACAAAAAGATGCAGAAACCAGCGGCATTATGACGGATGCTGGCAGTGTGCAACTCTGTCATCCTGGCATTGTGCAACTCTCAGAGCAGCGCAAAGAGGTAACATGAATGCAATATTTTTCCGGAACTGTGGTTTTTAATTATTTCTTATTTTTTTATAGTAGTTCCTTTTAATAATTTCTGTTTAAAACAAATGATCGCGCGCATGGGGAGCGTTCAAATCCAAATAGAAAAACTTGCATTGGGGCTAGTTGGTTCATGATTGAAGTTCTGAAAGGCGCAAAAGACACACACACAGGAAAAAAGGGGGATGACACAAAGAGCGCCTCTTTGGCGCTCTTTGTGTCATCCCTCTTTTTTCCTGTGTGTGTGTGTGCCTTTTGCGCCTTTAAGAACTTAAATCCAAAGTGATTACTGCTGCAATACGATGCGTACTTCCATTTAACCAGGAAAGCTTAAACAATCAACTTTCGCGAACGCACCCCAAAGAGCTAACTCTGCAACTGAGATTGTACTTACTCTCATGTTGAAAAGAAAGAAAAGCTCTGAAATCAAAATAATCTTTGAATCATGAATATTGCTTCAAAGTTAGTTTCAGCCAGTTTTCTCGGCTTACTACGCTTACTGTGGCGCGTTCGGCTCAAACATTTTTTTCTTCCGTTTATTGCGACAGAAATAACACTCAAACTTTTTCGATGCTACTACGATCTCTGCTTCCTAAATGCAGAAAATATTCATGAGTATGGCTCACTGTAGTAGAAAAAAATACACTCGTGAGCTCCTCGCTTGTAGCATAAAAACGGTTTTTTTTGGTGTGCGCTTAATTTTACATCTGTGTGCATCTGTTTTTCATCTGCTTAGCGGCTGCGTGAGATGTTTAAATAGAGATAATTCAAAATGACATAGTTTGGCTTCGTGCTTTTATAACCGTTGGGAAATTAATTTATAAGCGTGGGATTATTGCGGCAACTGCAAGCACGAATTATTTATTACCGATTCGCCTGGTCAGCAAGGCAACAGGCTTGCGGATGCCAGCGGAGCCATGAAATAGGGGCCTCGACCATCGATAAGCCTCGCATAAGGCCAGCTCAATAACTTATAATTCACTGAAGTTTATTATCTCTCTGACTCAATTGTGTTACTTCTGTCTTCTTCACATATAATGCTGCTCTACGTTCTTAGTTTTCTGTCCACATTATCATTTTAGTAGTAATCCGTAGTGTGTCGACATCATACTTTATTTCTGCCTATCTTTCAGCGTTGAAATGATGTTTGGCTTATACGCACCGAGGCAATTATACTTTCGAAGTAAAATGGCCTTTTTGTGTGAATCAACATATTTCGCCATGGTAGTCATAATCTTAATTGAGTATATATATATATATATATATATATATATATATATATATATATATATATGAAGAAAGCCAACAGTCACCGGAAACAAGGTGCATAGAAGAATGTTTTTCTTTTTTTAAATTGAAGTGCCAATCAATTGGTTTAAAGAAAATTACTTATAAAGCAGCAGAAAAAACAACCAAACTGGTGGTGGGATCCGAACCTACGACCTCCGAGTATTGCGTCCGGTGCTCTTACCAACTGAGCTGCGGCGACGGCTGTCCAATCTGCTGCTGTCGTGGATATTTATGTTTTAAGTGTAAGCGAACCTTGAGAGCGTTCACCTGGCTTCTTTCATATGCTTGTCAAACGAGCCCCTCATTTCATTTGCCTTGTCTGCTAATATATATATATATATATATATATATATATATATATATATATATATATATATATATATATATATATATATATATATATATATATATATATATATATATATATATATATATACACACACTCAATGCTAACTTTTTGTTTCTATACACTGTGTCTTCTCCACCGCCGTAAAAGAATTCGTATGTTGGTATGGGCACCAGAAGTGTCGCTTCGCGAGCAGAACATATCGATGAATTTGAAATGTTTGTTTCAGTATTAGTAGGGTGCATAGTTGAAGCAAAAATATGAAAAATTACGTCGACCATGACTGCTTCGAGACATTGATTGCGCGTCGAGAAATGTGCTAATCCGAAGGGGCCCCTGGGGGTGGGGGGGGGGGGGGGGAGGGAGGTTCAATTCATTGCATGCATAAAAAAAAGCACCGTCAAGCCTGGAAGCTGGCATGTTCTGCTGCAACGACTACTACATTGAGTTGTTGATAATGTTCGCCTACTTTTATTTGCAAAAATCTACGAAACAAATGCTTAGGATTCTGCAAACGACTGTTCTCTACTCATCAGAATGGCGTACCCTGGTTTTTAAAACTTTATTGAGCACTTTGTAGCATAGATCCGACATTGACTATTGACCACAGAGTTTCTCAGAGTTCTCCTTTTCCGTATGCAAGATCTTGCGCATTCTACCTAGTAATTTGCAAAGTGCACTCTCTGCACTGCATATAAAGGTGTTCCAGGTACAGTTTTATTGATAATCAGAATGGGATATCTGCCTGAAGCATCTCGCCTGATCAATGGATTTCTCGCTCATCACTGCAATCCTCCATCAAGGAAGAACAAGTGAATGGCCGTGTCCCTTCGGCGCAACAATCTGCGCATGATTTTTAGCGATAACATATCTGCTTTTTAATAGAGACTGAAGAAATTAGTAGATATCAGCTTACCGGCTCAGCGCATTGAAAAGTGATCGCTGATTGGCCTCTGCGGACGATAGGCCTGGAATGGTAGGTCCATTTTGACGTTTCACTGGCGACTGCCCGGTTGGGCTTCTAACAGGCTCGTTTTTGCGTCTCTATGCTAATGTGCATAATTGGCTGTTCTCCGCTTGCTGTCTTCGGTTTGATCGCGTTCGCGGAATACTTCGTGGACCCCAGGGCCAGCTTGCACGATGCACGTTGGAGAGCCTGGTTTCGGGTGTTGTATTCGCAGTTCAAACCACCCGCTGGTTTTGAGGTGGTCGTGTCCACCTAAAAAGTGATCGAATTATGCCCCATATAGTTTGGTGAATTGGCATACCTTAACAGCTCACAGGATTCATGGGCACTCTTTCGTGCTAGGAAGTGGCGGTGGTGTCTATCTAAATAATGCGTAGCTCTTTACTCAGCTGCCATTGTACGGCGTGAACGGCTTGTAATAAATGACATGTACGAAGCTATTACAGCTGTCGCTGTAAATAAATGGCCGAAACACCAGAAGACCGGTGATGATGTAGAGTCAAACAACTTATTGAACACAAAATTTCGATTGTCTTGCGCACTTAGTTGCCGCCGACATGAAGCACAACAGGTTGAAGACCAGAGGACATTTATGAGAGCAGTCCTCAAATATGTCGTGGTTAGGCTACCGCTGAGCCGTCAACTCATTCTGAAATTCAAGATGGTAAGAAATATGTATTGAAGTGGCCTTATATTTCGCAAAGAATGGTTAATCAAAAAAGTTGCCAAGAAATGCCGCCACTTGAACGATAAGAAATTGAAGATAGTGCGGATGAAATTTACATAGTAGATAGATTTACATAGTTTAAAATTTAGTGTGTGTCCTTAAATGTGCAAACGAGTTTTGTACTGTAGTTACCCGGGGTGCTATTTATGATAGTCATAAGGATCATTGTACCATTTACGTACAGAGATTCGTTCTTGCGGCACTGATTACTAGTCAATTTTGAGCGTACCAAATACCTAACGTGAATTTATCTTATGTTCTGTGTCCACCAAATTACTTTCCTCCTGCATCAGGATTAACTACGAAGAAAGGACCATAGCTCATGTGTGGACGAATCTGTGAAATGCCCTTACAGATGATGTGAAGGGAAGCAGAAATTTTTCACTCCTGTTAACAAAACATTATAAATCATAGTGATGAGAGTGTATTTCTTCTGCAGTTTATTTTTCTTTGTATGGTGGATTGCGTAGAGACTTTGTATTTGTATGTATATACATAATTTTTCAGCTTATGCCTTCTTTGGTTAAGAAGATTTCAACTTTTTATTTGAATGCAAGGGCCTTCATCATGTGTAATGCAATAGTTTGTTCGGATGCCTGCACTTGGTATACCAACTAGCTTTTAGCTAGGGATCCAGATGTTGTTTCAAATATGCGTTGTATAAATGTTCCGAAATAAACTTAAAAAAACAAACTGCCGTACATAGCAATTCGAAGTATTCAGCTGTATCTTCCTAACTATAGGTTTGCACTGAGTGCTTTCTCGAATTAACGAGCGTAGTTTCTGAACTGTTCAAACCTTTCAGCAATTGTTATGATGAACTGCCTGGTAACTTTAACTTTGCTTTTATCCAAATTACGTGTGTTTTCTTTTTTTAATATTTAAGGAAGGAACAGTAACTAGAAACATACATTTAAAAGCTGGTTTCACTGGAAGTGACGCTAATAACATAAAAATAGATAATATGAAACTAGGAATGTGCCGAAGAGTCATTTCACTGAAATATCAAGTGACACATGTGGCGTGCAAGTCATGTCGTATATGTTTCTACACTGTCGTAAGCAAACCTAAAGTGTTGAAAATGTTTTTCGTGCATATGGGGCCTGTCTTTCAATGGAGGTGAATTGCAAAGAGTGCGTGTGCGCTGTGCGACTTCAGCACAGGTTAAAGAATCCCAGGTGGTCTTATGTAATTCAGAGTGCTGCACTGAGGCCTCCCTCATAGCCAATGTCTCGCTTCGGAACGTTATACCCCACAATTCACAACTCACAAATATTAAAGTAAAGAAGAAAAGATGGCTAAACATTGGTTGCTTTTATTTGAAGAACAGCATGTCGCCGCCGGACATTCACCTTTTGTCAGGCTCGGCGTTTGCTCTCGCTTAATCACGCTACACAGCTAACAAAATGTATCAACTGCCACCGAGCTGCATGTCATAACGTGTAGGCCTGATATTGCGTCGTAACTCATCCGACGGCACAGTTAGAAGTAGCTCGCTCGGCACGCCCTTTTGAACGTTTGTTTACCGCAGGATTTGCTGATTTTATTTTCACGCAATGCAGAAAGCACACATGCACAATTTATCATGGCATCAAAGCAAAAAAAATAGTTCGCCCTAATTTTTTTTTCATGAAGAATGTGGGTATCCGACACATCTGCGCAAATTCATTCTTGTAGTACCCCTGAAGATATAGTGTCCAAGAACTACTGAAACAAAAAGCATTATCTATTTTCTCAAGACTATAGCCACTGCTATATATTGGAAAGCGACAGTGGGAAAACGGCTTGATGAAAAGAGATGAGACAGCACTAGAGGTGATCGGCAAGTAAAATGTGTTTATGAAATTGCACATGCAATGTGTATTTACGACAGAACTTATCGCAAGTCAGGTATAGAGTTCTCATGAGTACACCTTGCGTGTGCAGCTTCAGGACAAAACTTTACTTGTTGACCACCGTTTGTGTCCCCTCCCTCCATCGTCGCGTCTAACACGCTGTTCCCTTTCGTTGTGTGGAACCAACTAAACTGTTGCAGTACCCTTGTTCGGTGCTCCAAATTAAGAGAGGAAGAAAACCTGTTCGGAAGTCACGTAAGAGAAAAACAAAGAAAGAACAATATTTTACGACAGAGACGTGCGGATGGGACCGGCGTGCTGTCCCTTAATGAAGACCCATGAAATAAACGAAGAAAGAATTAACAGGACAGATACCTTGCACTTCAGATGCATTTTTCTCTGGCACTTTCTTTAGAACGTTCTCTCGCGAAGAAATGAAGCCCTATTGTGAAGCTGCTAGTGTGATTCGGCACTGCACACCAGAAGACAATGAACTAAATGTTGTTTAAGTAATTTCATTGTCTGTTCTTTGTTTAGTTTTATGTGTGTAACCTCCTCGCCTCAAAAACGTTCTTTCTAGTAATGATTAACGCTTGTTATCGCCGTCACGCACATGCCAGAGGCCTTCACCGCTGCATCTAAGAAGTGTCATGAGGCACTATTAACTTAATCTTAGAGGTGTGCCTTTGTGGGAATAAAGTTTTAGAGTCCAGACGAGAGGCGGAGCAGTCGAGAGGAGAAATAAATAGCGTGAGAAAACCCCATTCAGTGCTGCATAAAATCACCCAGGCTTGCTTAAAAGCGAAGAAGCACCTTCAGCCGCCGGCCCCGATGAATGTTGAGGCAGCGCAACAGATATCTTGCCTTCTCCCTCTGTGAAATTATCCCACCTCCCTACTGTAGTGCTCACGTGACATACGTGTGAACAAAAGTGTAACAAAAGGAAAGGGCTTGATAAAGGTCCTCTCGGGTTTGCAGATCTGGAGTCATTCATGTCGACATAGCATGCACCATCTGCCCAAGACGAGTGAAGAAACATGTGTTGCAACAAGTTCAAGGAATTAGCTGGGCAAATCATCGGCAATTAGTCACGAGCACGCGAACGATGATTTATAGTAAAACCTGTCAGGTAGCTACAGAGACGAAGTTAGATGCTTTGTCATTAGTTAATCACGCGTGTAGACAGTGGCATGCTCAACATCCAAGGCGATGGTAAAAGTAGCGCTCTGGAAGCTACCAATCGTAGGGGTAAAATTTAATGTACAGCGCGCTTGGTTTGCCGAACTAGGTGAGAAATCTTTTACTTAAAATTGATACAGCACACAGAATTGATCTTTCGGCAAAGATTTTAAGCTGAATTGCTGAGCCCAGGTCCAAATCAACATTGTGATAATTTCACGATTTTCTCACGGCTGTCTTTGCGCACTACTTCGAATATGATCATATTCATTTCATTTGTATTCGGCACGAAATAACAGAGAACGCAAGCAAGAGTCATATGTTGTGAGTGATGGAATAAAAAACACGATGGGAAAAATTACCACAAGAAAGCACCGCTCTTCAATGTCTTCATTTCAGTTACTCCGTTTGATCAGAACAATCACGCTTATCGGGGCACCGTTCGTAGAAGCATGATTCGAGTCTAATCGGGGCCAGTGATTGTAAACAGTTTTTGAATTTTTTTCAAGATGCCAAAAATAATGACGTTTTATTCCGTGACCTCAATCACCGCAGAATACTCACTTTCGTAACTGCTTGGCTTAAAGGAGCTGTTAAGGCATCCAAAAGAAAAGAGTGTGTTAGCCTTTGAGACTAATCAGAGGGCACAACCAATTTTAATGCTCGCTATCTCGGATTCGAGAAACCGAAAATATGCCGTTGTTGTTGTTGTTGTTGTTGTTGAAAACTTTTATTGTCCAACAGAGAAAGACCACACCGCCTGGGCCGCTCCGTCTCACCCCCCTTTACAGGGGAGAGGACTTAGGAGCGGCCCAGCCGCACGGGATGGTCGCATTCGATGCTGGCCGGGTTGGTTTCGCCGGCGGCCTCTTCTGCCAGTTGGACGGCGGTGATTTGGAGCTCAGGGTCCGAGCTCCGCAACAAGGTTTCCCAGGCTTCCCTACTGCTAATGTTTTGCGCCCTGCCTGGGGAGTAAGCGCATTCCCAAATTATATGGTCGAGGGTTCCTCTCGCCCCGCACTTTTTACATTTATCGTCCTCGCAGTCCGATCGGATATGTTTGTTTAGTACTGGGTTTGGGTAGACTCCAGTCTGCATGCGTCTCCACGCCGTCGCCTGACTCCTATTTAACGCCGTTTTGGTGGGGGAAAACACCTCCGGCATTGCTTGTAGGGTTCTGTAATCTCTTGATACGAGATTAATCGCCCTTCTCTATCATGTTCGGCCTGAGGCGACCCATCCTGTACAGCACGGAGGTAGAGATCTCGAGCTGCACTGTGGGCCGCCTCGTTACCACTGACAGATTCGTGCGCCGGGGTCCAGATGATGATGATGTTGTCCTATCAATCACTCTTTGTGTTAAAATTTTGGCGGTGAGGAGGTTTATCCTCCCTCTGCTGAAATTTTGGATTGCAGTCTTACTGTCGCTAATAATATATCTAGCTTTGGTGCCAGCGCAAGCGATCGCTATCGCGGCTTCCTCCGCTATCTCGGTTTCTTTCCCTAGTATGGTGGCCGCCGTGATGAGGGTGCCCTCCCCATCTACCGCCACTATGGTCATGTATCGACTGTGTCTGTCCCCTGCCGCATCTACGTAGGCGACTTCATTTCGGGGTTTACCCCGATATATTCTTTCTATCGCTTCCGCCCTTTTCTGTCTCCTTTTCTTATTAAACTCAGGGTGCATATTCTTGGGTAGGGGAGGGATTCTGAGGTGCGCCCTGATTTCCCTGTCAATGTCGACCCTTTCCTTTTGCCCCCTGTCTGTGGCCATTCCAAGATTACTTAGCGTAGCTCTTCCCACTCGCGTCGTGCTGAGTCTATCAAGTTGCGAGGTTTTAACCGCTTCCGCGATTTCTGCAATCGTATTATGCAGTCCTAGGGCCAGTAGCTGCTCCGTCGATGTACAGATTGGGAGCCCTAGGGCCTTTTTTACGCATTTCCTGATGAGCGCGTCTATCTTGCTCCTCTCATCTGCCTTTAGGTTCAGATATGGCGTGGCGTAGCCCACTCTACTAATGATGAAGGCCTGTACCAATCTTAGGAGGTTTTTTTCCTTGAGGCCGCCTCCCTTACGTGAGACCCTCCTGATGAGGTTTAATGTCTAGGTCGCGTGGTTTTCTAATTTGGTAATTGTGATCGTGTTCCTCCCGTGTGTTTGTAAGTGGAGGCCCAATATTCGTATTGTCTCTACCTTTGGTAATTCCCTTCCTTCCACGTACACCTGTGGGTCAGAGGGAGGTTTGTTCCTGAGTGCCTTGTCATTATACACGAATATTTCTGATTTTTCAGGCGAACATTTAAGTCCTCTGTCCTCCGCGTACTTTGAGATGACGTCTGCTGCCGCCTGCAGCGTTTGATTGATCTCTGCGTCGCTCCCTCTGTTGATCCAGAGGTTGATGTCGTCCGCGTACAGGCTGTAGTTTAAGTTGTAGTTCCCAATTTTTCGCAATTCCTTCGGGAGCCCTCTCATGGCCATGTTGAAAAGAGTGGGTGACAGTACGATCCCTGAGGTGTCCCCCTGTTACCCAGCCTGATCACGCCGGATTCTATTTCCTGGAAAGTTATAACCGCCGTGCGGTCTGTTAAAAAATTTCTGATATAACGATAGGTTTTTAGCCCTATTCCTGCCTGCTGGAGCCCCTCCAGAATGGCTTCATGCTTGACGTTGTCGAAGGCCGTTTTTAGGTCTAGTCCCATAATGACTTTCGCGTCTTTGGTTCTGGAATGAATTATGTCGTGCTGCAGCCGCAGCATGACGTCCTGTGTGCTCAGATGGGGCCTGAAGCCGTACATCTCGTCTGGCCATTTCTCTGTTTCCTCCATATAATTTGAAATTCTGGTCTGAATGATGTGTTCCATTAACTTTCCGACACATGACGTGAGTGATATAGGCCGGAGGTTTTCCAGCTGCGGTTGCTTCCCGGGTTTTGGAATCAGGATCACGGTAGCCTCTTTCCACAGCGGTGGGATCTCCCCTTTTTCCCAGCAATCCTGCGTGTAGCTGGTAAGGGCCTCTATCGAGTTGTCATCTAAGTTCCTGAGCATCTTATTCGTGACTCCATCTGGCCCTGGAGCCGACTTGGTTTCGAGTTTCGCTATCTCCGCCCTTACTTCAGCTCTCGTGATGGGCGCGTCTAACTTCTCATTTGGAATCCCGTGGTAGTCGGGTAGCTCTCTAATTTCCGTGTCGCCTATGTATGTCTCGACGAGTTTGTTCATGAATATGTCGTCGTCCTGTTCTTCGCAGGCGTGTCTAACTTTAGTCATTTTGACTCGTGCTTGTGTTTTGGACGTGTCAGGCTCTAATAAATGTCTGAGGATATTCCACGTCTGGGGGAGATTCATATTCCTTTCCATGTCACTACATTTGTTAGTCCAATTTTGTTCACACAGCTTAAAGGCGTAATCTTCTATTTCTTTGTTATGACGCGCCAGCCTTCTTCTGAGGTTTTTGTTGTTTCTACCTTGCCTTTTAAGTCGACGTTCCATGCCCTGTTCCATGCCGACATCCGATTCTTCACTCGTTTTCAGTCGATGGGCATGATTTCTCCCGATAACAGCGTCAAAGCATGGAGCTGTGCTGAGACACGTCTGATCATCTACCGAGAGAGGGCGCTCTCCCAAAATATGCCGCCATTTCGTCCCCTGACGTCATAATCACATAGTTCCACCTCTGTCCACCACATTGGACAATGGCGTCATCATTGGCACGCAGCAAATATTTCTACAATGCTATTGTAGATGGCGCTACAAGTCTCAATGCGAAATTCGATGTTTTCTAGTTCCGCAGATGGCGCTTTCATCTCAGGGTGATAGGAGACGTCACGAAATCTCGAAACGTGATGAGTATTTGCTGCCACAGATGGCGCTGGGATGAAGGGTGGTAGCAGACCCTACGAAATCTCTAAACGTGATGAGTAAGAGCTAACGCTCTTAAAATCTTTATTTAAATGGTCTGTTTTGGGGAATTCCTAATAAACGTCAATTCACAGCGTGATAACATGTAATGCCAACTGAGATCGTTCATTTCAATGTGCTTTGGCTTGCATCATGATATCATATTGAAAATACGGATGCTATATAACGAGCAATTACCTCACGTAATGCGTGATCCGTAAACAGGTGCCGACATTTCCATTTGATTTTAACGAACATTAGATTCTATGTGAGAATAATTAATAAAAAATTCAACATTTGCAGTGCTTGCTACCAGTTATTACGAATGTACATACAATTATTTTTTTAAACGATTATAATGAGGCTATTATAATCACATCAGAAAGTAAAGTTCATTTATCGATACTGGGACAGCGAATATATAAAAAGAAACTCCACAGTGTTTACACACCTGTTATGACTCGATATGATATTCGTAATCCCAAACGCAGAACTAAAAAAGTCAGAGCAAATTATGAAAAACAAGATCTGGAATACCAGGTAATCGACATGTTAAATAACTCCGCTTCTATTTTAGATTTCTGCCTACCTAGAAAAAGGTTCAAACGCGAACTGTGCGCAAATTTGTTTTTCGTTGAGATTGTTAAGTAACAATGATAAATGTAAATATTATTTTCAATTGTCGACTTTTTTTACGTGTTTTTGTGATATTTCAGCGAATCTTCAATGTGATTTTTAAAAAAATTGTCCGTAGTGCTTAAGTACAGCCATGTTGTATAGGATGTATGCGTGTACTATCTGTAACGATGCTTCTCTTTTTTGTACCAGCTGTCTGCTGTACAGCTGTAGGTTGCTCCTTTTGTTACAGGGCAGAGACCTCGTCAGGCAACTATGCCTTTACTCTCTGCCACCCGCAGGATGATGTGATTTTCCTGCAAATAAAAACTGACTGACTGACTGACTGACTGACTGACTGACTGACTGACTGACTGACTGACTGACTGACTGATTGACTGACTGACTGACTGACTGACTGACTGACTGACTGACTGACTGACTGACTGACTGACTGACTGACTGACTGACTGACTGACTGACTGACTGACTGACTGACTGACTGACATGCAAGTACTAACTCCAATGAAACTGTTCGGGAGAAAACGTCCGACGCTGAAGCGTGGCGAACTACCCCGCGAACAGAACAAAAGTTATTATGGCGTGCTACAAGGAGTGGTTTGTTACTTTGTAGTACTTCTTTAGATAATATGCCACTTTGTCTAATCAGTCAGAAGAAAATTTATATGCCAACAGAGAACAGTACAGTTCGTTTAGTCGTCCATTGCTTCCTCCTAAGTGCTTCAAAAGCCAGAAATTCCTGCTAAAAGATCATTTATCAACAAACTGCATGGGGTGTTTCTGAATTGATGCATGCCTCTGAGAAATACGGTGTTTTTGAGGTGCACATATTCTAAGAAAATTGTCTTTTTTATTTTTTTGAAACCAAGAAGAATGTAACCCGTGCTCACAGGATTGCCCAATTCGAATTCCTTACGACTGAACCGTAGTTGCATGTAAATATTAGCACAATCTGCATGACAGCCGTTGCTTTGTCACTATGAGCTTGGTAACTGGCCGTTTCGAGTGGGGCAGGTAGTTTTTGCTTTGTGTTTTATGAAAGCGTCTCTTTATTTAAATGTTCGCATTCGGGTGTTCTTTACTCTATTGCAACGCCGCAGAGTTTTTATTATTTAAAGGCTTTTATTTTAAAAACTGTTTGAGATACGTGGGTGTGGTCTGATGAGGTGGATACTACAAGGATGGCAGGCACTACGTGCCTCATACCGATAAATATTAAAACAATTATATAGCTACAATTCGCTACTAAACTTTCTTATTGTTAATTTTAGAGAGCAAGATTTTTTTGCAAAATTGAAGAATGTCATCACCAAGGAGAGTAAACCTTTTAAACTTTACCGGCAATATGGTTGGAAATAGACCGTAAAAAATAGCCTGAAAGCTCGTTGAGTTGACTTTCCCGGCATGCGAATTTATAAAATCGTGTAACGTGTATTTTCAATTTAGCAAAATACAGACGTTGTTTGTCTGTTTATCGACGCAAACGTAATTAACGCGATTTTGGCGAAGATCCAAAGCGCAACTACAACACTTTAAAGCAATGAAACGCAGGAAAGCGAGCTCAACGAGCGTCAAAATGCGTAATTTTCACGCCCGATATTTAGAACCACATTGCCGATAAAAAATGTAAAAATCTGGGCTCATCATTGCTATTCCGATGTTTGTTACTGCACATAGCGTGTTTATTTATTTTGCAGCCTCACACGCTTAAAGGTCTGAAATCAATATATTATCAGTACAGTGATAAAAAGAAGTTATACTATGCGCACTACCTTTCTATTGCATCTTCTTCTGCTGTATTATTCACGAAGCATTTACTCCGTGTTCGCTCTCTCATTTCAATGTCAATAACAAAAACCATGCTTTGTGGTTTTCTTTTAAACTTAATACTGCCATTCCTTTTCACGTATTCCGGTTCTAGAACCGGTCGCTCGGGCAGGCGTCTTTTGCTGCAGGAGGCGATGCTATTTATGTTTGCGTATTTACCTATCAGTATCACAACTCACGGCAAATGCGGCGAAGCGCTAAGTGTCGCATTGCAGGAGGTAGCGGCATGTTTCTTGCTTACAGAAAATATCGCAATCCTGTCACTCCGAACGCACTCATTTTTTTTCATTTCTTTAAAACGTTCCCTGCAGACTTTTCTGACTAAGCCGGAGCGAAAGAATTCTTACCTTTTAATACACTAAACTCAAGAAGCAATGTCTTGTAGAAGGCCATGAAATATTCAAGGGAAGAGAGCTGAGGCGTATATTACTTGTTGCACTGTTCTTTCAGAAAAGCGCCCACATAACTGAGTGCCGCTAAGCGTTGGTGGGCAGTGTAAGACTTAATGTACGAGTCTCTACGCTGAGACAGGCAGGTGCTTAAAATATTGCTTCTGCCATCTGATGTTTCTTCCTTACCGTTCTGAGAATGTATAAACTTGAAAAAGGTCCGCGCTTGGGGAGCGTTTCATAGAAAATAAAAGGCACGGAAAGATCGACTTTGATAGTACTAATTCATGTTCAAAGATAAGCATATGTTGTTCCCATATTACAAAAAAAGCCTATAAAAGCTTACCACTGGCTTCCTCCGGAAAGTTAGCGTCACTAACTTGTAGAGACATTATGCAACTAGACTACCTCAAAAATTTCAAGTCTCTTGTTACTAAAGGTTTACAAAATTTCGCCATAGGTTATCTTGAAGCGATAGCTATATGAGACACGTTCGGCGAAACCATGTCGTTGTCATCGTCGGAATCCTCGCGTCCAGCCCGTCTTCCTCTTTCCGCCGCTCTCCCATTTAGCTCTCTATTTTGCTCCGCTCAGACATTCATTTCCTTCCTTCCTTCCTTCCTTCCTTCCTTCCTTCCTTCCTTCCTTCCTTCCTTCCTTCCTTCCTTCCTTCCTTCCTTCCTTCCTTCCTTCCTTCCTTCCTTCCTTCCTTCCTTCCTTCCTTCCTTCCTTCCTTCCTTCCTTCCTTCCTTCCTTCCTTCCTTCCTTCCTTCCTTCCTTCCTTCCTTCCTTCCTTCCTTCCTTCCTTCCTTCCTTCCTTCCTTCCTTCCTTCCTTCCTTCCTTCCTTCCTTCCTTCCTTCCTTCCTTACAAATTACTCCCTTATTACAAATTTACTCCACTTGGGACATTCCCCTAAACATTTGACCAACACTGTTCCCACTTCGAGCAGTTGATCAATTCGCTCTCGCCCTACCGTAAGCTTGCCGTCCCGGTTAGCTCAACAGGTAGAGCGACTGCTCCGGTGTAGCGGTGGTCCCGGGCTCGAACCCCGGACCAGGACGAATTTTTCTTTAACTGCGAAGTTCCGGAGAAAGCTGTATAGCTTTCCTTTGTAGCCGTATGGCTGCGCTTGGGTGGGTGCGAATGAGTAATTACCCCCTTATTACAAATTTACTCCGCGGTAGGGGATTCCCCTAAACATTTGACCTACATGGGCAAGACATTCATGCAGCACCCGGATCTCAAAAGCGTCGTCGAAAAATCTCCATCAGACATGGCTTAGGTGGTCGCCAGCGTTAGATCGGTGAGCCCGAAAGAATCATCTCGATATTCCTTCACGTTCAAAGCTGTTGGCTTTTATGACGTGTTAGAAACAGATTTACCTCTTAACTATCATCAAGACGTGCAAAAGAATACGATACGCGATAGCGCTGAGATACGCCTTCAGTTCATCGAAGACACCACCAGCGTTTAGGAGCGTTTGGAAGGCTTAGTGAACGGCAGGAAAGCAAAACAAAAGATAAAAACTGACAGCAGCATCGTAATCGTGTACTTTCCAGAAGATGCCAGCTTTGGTGCACATCAGCAGAACTAACCACACAAAGGTCCGAGATAGAGTAATTCTGCCTTGCATCGAAGAGAACGTCATATGCTTACCTCTCATTGGCGGCCTAACGCAGGCGTGATTTACATCGCCGGCGCTATACGAACAAAGAGAGATTCGTAGAAATGCACTGTGGGAACTACTCCAGAACGCCTGATCCGAGTGCTCTAGCGCTGCTATTTGAATGCACATTAAAGGTGGTCGTCAATTGTTTAGGGGAATCCACCAAACAGGAGTAGATTTGTAATAAGAGAGCAATTACTCCCTTGTATCGAACGAAACTGCATTGTTTTCCTTTGTGGCTGTATGGCTGCGCTTCGGTGGATGACAGTGAGCACTTACTCTCTTACTGACGAAGGTATTTGATAAGACTACACAAGAGGAAAATCTGCCCTGATGTTAAAAAAAAGTCGCGCATCTGCTGGGAAAGTGACGACAAGGAATCCCAAGAAATGAGGCGCTTCATGCCCATTAGAACAACGGTCAGCACTCAAGCCTTGGACGGCTCGCAGCTGGCGGCAAAGAGTGGGTTGCAGCTTTCTCCCGCGAAAATTTTCTCGTCTCCTTTTTGAGTTCGTGTCGAAAGCGGGAAAGCACTAACCTCATGGAAACAGCAGAACAATTTCTTAAATAGCAGACTAAAAATTAAAACGAGTCTTTATTTTGCTTCACTTCTCAAATGATGAACTTTTTTAAAATAGAAACTCAATACGAAAGTGTAAAATATGCTTCCAAGCTAATGCGCTAGTATTCTGTTCTACAAGTACTGGTCACTAACGCAGCGCTGTAACTTTACTTGCAAACCTAATTACTAACCCGAATTATCGCAATGGTTACCTAATTGCCCAAAAGAACTATATGAGAGACCAACTTTCCCTAAAACTTAAGCTACAGCTGATAAACACAATCGTGTTGAAAGATATTGGGGTCTGTGTGGAAATAAATTTACTGACGGAAATCTTCACTAGAACGCTTGCAGTTTCTTCTACCTCTGCTATGCAGATCGTTTATTAAATGTACACCAACAAGCCCAACAAGACACGTTGCTGTATTTAAAAGGAGGAAATGATGATAATTATCAAAGCCACAGTGCACTACGACATAAGCACTCAGCGGTGGTGACGTCACTTGTTCACGTCGCCAGAGGTCGTTTTAGGAATTTCTCTGTGCTTACCAAAAGGATACAAAAGTGCCTCGTACTGCCGCTAACAAAGTCGAGTCGCTTGATGGCTGATTTTTTTTATATAGAGAGGAGCGACAAAGGCGCGAAAACACAAGCGCGCTCACTGGTGCCAGCCAAAGTGTATGGCCAGCGAGCGCGCCTAGCTTTTAGTGCGTGCCGTGCGCAGCGCGCACACCAAGCGAGCAAGGAGAATTGAGGAGACAGCAAGGGACGCGTAGGAGGGTGTCGTTAGTCTCAGTGTCAAGGGGCATTATAAGCACCCGGAAAGCGGCCCCTGAATCTGGTCATTTTTTGCAGCGAAGTTTCCCAACGGGTATGATCTAACAGCTCTTGTTATATCTTTTCTTTGAAAACTAAGGAGACGCACTCGAAAACGCGTTCAAGGGCAGGAGACTCCAGCGCCGCAGCATTGTTCTCTACGGGCGGGGCAGGCGTCCCAATGCGCTCCATCTAGTACATTGTAAATATAGGCCACCGAAACTCCAGGCGCGCTGGGGCCACACCTCCAAGCCATTTCGAGCATCTATGCCTGCGAGTTGCTTACTGAATAATGTGTGTAAACAGGGGGTGCTAGCAAGTCTCCGCCACCATTGCAACCAATCCCATGCCTGATTGCTACCCCGCAGTGTTATGTACGAGTCCTTGAGCTGAATACACTTCAGTACGTGAGTTCAGAGACCCCTGTATGCATGCAAAATATTCTTAGTTCTTTCTTAGCTCGTTGAAGACGCCAGAAACGCCGATAAATGCAGCAATAAAAATATTCTCATGTGCGATGTACTGCAGATTGCCGACATGTATAGAGACCACCCGTCATGGATTGCTTCTAATTAACGTGAGATTGCCAAAAGTGTACCTGTAAAGAAAAAGATAATGTTGGGAATGCTTAAAAGTATATTGATGAGAACAATACGAGAAGTGATGATCTCGACGCTGTAGACCGGGTAATTTTGCATCACTCCAAAAGAGCGATACAAAATTACTCATGAACCTTACTGCCATCTTCCTCCGAGCAGGGATGGAACCAACTCCTCAGAAGGCCAGAGAAGACCGTCCAACTCGCACTCGTCTCCTAGGCTCAGGAAGTCGCCCCCATCTGGGGTCCACACCAAGCCCACCTGCCCTAATTCCCGTCATTCTATGGCAAAAAAAGTTGTTCCTCTCTCTCTCTCTCTCTCTCTCGATGCTGTAGTTGGAGTGACAGCTCGCGCAACGTCTCGTTTCAGTGTGGTCAACTATCTTCGAGAAGACGTCGTCCTCAGCTGACACCCCGCTCATGCTAGGTGTTGTGAACCTCGGCCTGAATAAAAACAAGTATGAAAAAAAGAATCTCTGTCAGTTCCCCGTCGTAGCCGCTGCGTATGCACCTGCTGGCTCACCGACGTGCCTGCGCTGTCATAACTGCAGCGCCGATGCTAGAAACTGGAGTGTACGGTCACGGCGGCGCCTTTACTGCTACGCGTGAACGCACTTTGCTCCCTCCCTTGACGTGACACGACCACGTTCCCGCCGCTATTGTTCTGCCCTGTTTTGTTTGGCGAGGCTGGCAGCAAGGAAAAGGCGGTGCTACCCACTGACGATCTGTCATAACAGTGCAGGAGCGGCGCGAGTGGCTGTTTTGTTTCCTGCAAGTTAATTTAGCTACTATGAGGCGCCTAGTTGTCTTTTACCATTGCCTTAGTATTTCGCCACTTTGTTTATTTTTGTGTACCGTCGAAAAGAATAACAAGAAAAATGTGTACAACACACTTCAACAAAGCGTGACATAGCGAGGTCAACGAACCACATAAAGGCGGTGAATATTTTGGAAACGTAATTTGCAGAGTCGCAGCGTCAACAAATTGCTAAGAGGTACAAAAATAACGAAATAAAATAAACAACACGCTGCAGGCGAAACTTAAAAAGAAATGTAATTTTGGTCTGCACTCTGCGATATTAAAAGCGTCGCTGCCCGCCGGCTTGTGTGATTTCGGTATTTTGTGGTGAAGGAAGTCTCGAGGGCTGGGCCCATTTTTGAGAAGCGCGGAAGACCATCAGACTTAATAACCCTTTCACATTTTGCGCAAAGATGGCGGGAAAGACAGAGGCACACCGCTTTCGAGAAAATCTTGGGAGCGTATGAAAGCTCTGGCGCCGTAGAAAGCTGCAAACGGGATTGTTGCACTGCATGAAGAATTAAAAAAGGCATCAGCCTATATGAGTTATGATAACGGTTTGCATGCTGAACACCAGATTCTGGTCTCTCTACAGCTTATGAAGCTGCTGAGCACATCAGATAAATTTTGCCACAAAGCTGGGCACCCACTTTTTTAATGGAAGAAAATGACACAACTGATATTGCATATTACCTCGTGTTTTTCTCCCAACTTCTTTGGCTACCAACTTGTAAAGCAAATGTTGAATCTCGGCTTAAAATACAATTGGCTGCCACAGATGCGTCTCCGAACGCTGCATGTGATTTGTGGTGAGGTTGGATTGAGTGTGCTGCTAGCGTGTTCCTCGCAGACAGCCAATCGTCATTTGTTGAAGGCTGATATATTGCCACCGCTATATTTCTTTCAGGCATAAATTTTTTATCGAAATGAAATGCACAAAAAGTATGGAAAGAATGACACGAAATTCATTGGTTGCGATTTTATTATCAGTCCGGCGCCAAGTCTGTTGCTACTCTTGTGAGCGAGGCTGCCTACGCCTTCTTGTTGGGGCTACTTGCAATAGCGGCCTTCTGCAAATTTCTTATTCTCATGAAACGCTTTCGAATTATTGAAATTACCGAATTATATAGTTTTAGTCATGGCCGGTAATTTGCGCAACGCTATCGTAGGGTTAGACTGTCTTAAGAAATTAATTTATTGCAACCAATTTTTCGCCTTCAGAAAATTCTGCGAAGAGTCAGACTCCTAGGCACCTCGACCTTTTCATATTCGGATAAGACAATGTGTCTTCCATATTCATTAATTTTAGCAGACAAGGTGCAATTGCGGAAGACAATCTGAATATCGAAAAATGCAACTTCCTCTCTTCTTACAGACAATGAATCCTTACGGTTTTAAGCTGTCAAAGAGATGACGATGCCGGGCGCCATTTCTCTTGGACATTGGGCCTTACCTTGAGGCCTAGCAGTAATGAAAGTTGAGAAAAGAGCTTTGTAAGTAGAAGACAGAATACATACACGCGAACAATATTTATCCCAAAAGTTATGAGCTTTGTAGTCAATAAATAGTCTTAGCTTAGAGGGTGCGAAATTACACTGACATTGTGAAGCCTATCCATGAGTAGGAAGGTGAAAGAAAGGTCTGATCGGCAACACAATTAAGAGGCTACTCAAAAGGTAGAAGACCATTAGCGAGCCCTAGATTTGCTCTGGAATGACCTGTTACACTGCATTTCAGCTGTTTCAGGTGATGAGGTTGCTGTTTCTTTGAAGGTTGTAGTCGTTCTATCTTACGGCGGAAGAGGAACAAGAAACTTTTTACGCCAATGAGGAATTTTCTTGATCGCCTCCTTCGAAAACAACAGCGGTTGTTCATGTGCACAATTTGTTTCACGGGGATGAAAGTAGATACCACGAGGTTCTTGATGAACAATTATTTCGGATCTTTAAAGCTGAAGCTGAAATCATGCCAATAAAGGCTGCCGAGAGCACGTACCGCGGTCAACGAATGAAATGTGAACTTGTTAAGGCGTGGTATTTGCCATCATTAGCGCGTTGTTAACCTTGTCTGAAAGGTTTCAAGCAAAAAAAAATCAAACACTTTGGTAGTCTTGTGTTACGTCCCCGCTCTTCCGAGTTTTCGGCAGCGTGCATGCTTTCCTGTGGGGCAGAAAGGATTGAGAGAAACGCGAGTGCATTATCGCGTTTCTTTCATTAACGCACGTATCGAATGTAAAGCTTCCTTAATGGTCCTCGCCGCACTAATGTACAGTATTAGTTCTAACATGTTTGCAAATACAGCCAGGACGTTGCACAAGAAGAAAATTTCTGAAAGTCATCAGTATTCGAGGCATGTGAAGCAACTCCTTTTTTGGGTGCATTTTTGGTTAGCACAACGCGAGTTAAATGGAAACAAGTTAACGAAATATCTTTGCATTTCTTATCATTCACTTTTCTCTGTGCAAAGTAAATTCGAAACCCTGCTACTAAACTCTGAAACATACAGGTCACTTGGCTGTGCATTTTCGTTAGTGCAAGAGCCCACAGAAACCTACGTGTTGAATTTTCATAAATTACGCAGAACGCTAATATTTTTTTTTTCCTTTTTCCTTTACAACCCTCAGATGCCACGAGAAATACTCTTGCTGGTCATAAAAAAAAGGGAGGCGTGAAAATGGCGTTTTTGAGCAAAAAGAGCGCTCTTGCTTCCGCAGATGAAAATAGCAGCAAAAAATCCGCATTGCGGCACGTCGCATCTCAGCCACATTCCGTGCCGTGCTTGTAAAGTACCGTTCAAACCAGTGCTGCAACAATGAAAAAACGAACTTCACAGCGGAACTGGCTCACCCCTGAACAGCGTTTCGTCGCTGTTGCGGCAACATGAGATAATGTCGACCGCTCGTAAAACTACAGTGCATTCACCTGCTCCCAGTGAAGCCGTTTTGTCTCTATTTTCTGACTCGGTCATTGGGCTGTTGCGCTGTGGTCATACTTTTTTTTGTTATAATTCTTGTATCAAAAGAATCAGAAATACCCTTTTTGCGTTTTGAGAACGTCGGCCTTGTTACGTTGAGCCGACCTGTGATTGTTTTCAAGGCGCAAACCTTTCTTGGCTCACGAGTGGCGAAGACGGAAGAGGCTGTCCGCAAAAGTGTCCGCTCAAACTGTCATTCATAAGAAAGGAAGCAGAAAATCGGGGTCTAGGTGGGAGTCGAACCCGGTCCCCCGGCGTGCGAGACGGGGCAGCTTGCACTCCGCCAAGACACTTTTTTTTCTCCTTAATTCCATGAATGTGTACCCACTCAGAAAAACTTCAAGCCCGAAATAATCAGGCCGCATTCCGGTACCCGTCATACGAAATCACACCAGCATCCTGCTTTCTTTTTGACTTCACATCAAAATTCAGGGACACACGCGCATGCATACAGTAAAGGCAACCAGACACAGCAAATAACCCCCGCACCATAGCACACTACTCTCTGAACAGAGGGCTCGATGAACATGGCGGCTCTGAGTGGTGATCACTCATGCGCCTCTTCCATTGGCTTAACAGTCCCATGGGCACTAAAAGATCACATAGAACCTTACAATCTTTCATTGTAGGCAAAAATCTTATTGTATAGGGTGTAATATGAATGCCCTTTGTGAGACTCCGTTGAATAATGTCCCAAAAAGGAGGCCATCACGACAAAGCACACAGCAATGATCAACACTTTCTTCCTGCTAACACAAGCGACAGTTCACACATTGTGGCACTAATGTTCTTTTTTCACGAAGCCACCTTTTGGCAGGGGATTTTGACGTGTAGAGCTTAAAAAGTGAAATTTGTGGCGCATTTATTATGAACGATAAAATTAATAAGTTCATGGAAAGGCTCACAGCTGAACCACGAACATACTGCGTTATCTTTATTGGAAGCACCAGTCTGAGAAATCTGAGCTTATCGAAGGGGTTCTCATCTGTGTAAGTGCCTCCTAAAAATTTGCCTTCATTCTTGTCGCCACCAACTGCTGACACGTGTTTCATACGAGCAATAGTGCGTTAACATATTTATGTTCAACTTCTCTGGACACCTAATTCTTGAAAGCTGACTTTCAGGTTGTTAAATTTCAGCGTCTTAAAAATGAAACTTCATAATGTTACCGAGGATAGACTGCTGGAGCTGAGAACATCTCATTTTAAGTCGATAGCGGGGCAAGCTCATTAAAATCGAGCAAATCATGACCAGTTCATTCTTGGTGCAGTGCCTTTTTGGATGGTCCTCTAATCTTGCTCGACCTTTGAACAAAGTTCCTCTAATCTTAATTATGAATGCATCATTAGACCACTTTGTTAGGAATTTTTGTTAACAGCGTTGACTGTGTCTGTTGTGGGTGTGGAATCTATGACAATAAATTTAAACTGCAGCAGTGGTACAGGTGAAAGCCCTTTGCTCCCTCCCCCCCCGGTGTTTTAACCTCAATCCACATTGTTTTCTACAAGCTTCCTGCTCTACTTAGAAACTACCGTATTCACAAAGCACCAGCGCTCTCGTTTCCATGTTCTTCGCATGCCTTTCCCTTTTGAATTTGAGTTAAACACACTGAATAAACGACAGCTCAATGGGAAATAATTTTTCAATCATCTTTATTTTTCCAGAAAATCAGAACAAATTTTGTAGAGAAGTGAGAGAAACCATAACTCTTTGATCAATAGTCAGTTGCGGTAGTCTCCACAGATCCCATGTTTTGGCATGCGGCGGTCTTTTGGGGATAAAATTCGGAGGTTTCGAGATTGCAACGCCCCTTGCGGCGTTCAGCCAGTCTAGTCAGCCAAAAGGCTTTGGTCGAGAGGGCTAAGCTGGCGGCTTCGACCAATGGGGTCCCGGAATAAGGAGGACTCCACCCTTTGCGGGGCTCTTTAAAGAGCCTCACCTCTTTCATTAAATAAAGGCTTTTCACCACCACCACCTCACGAAGTGGAGGTCAGTGTTGCGCATTTGTGAGAAAGCAGCGCTTCGCTATTTCTCCCAATTGCTGAATGAATATTCGCACAAGTAGCGATTATTCGTAAAAAAATATTCAATTCGTTTTCGATTCGATTAATAACTAAACTATTCGTTTTCCATTACGTAGCCAAGCTACAGTGTTCATAATCGATTCGGTTTGAAAAATGCTCTATTCACACATTCCTAAGAAAAACTCATGCTCTCAGACAACGGCACGTGGAAAATATTGTTCCTGAAAAACAGCGGAACTATGCGCAGGAGCTGTCAGGGCTGCAAGCCGGCTATGATGTATAGACCCATCTTTCTAAACACGTTCGAGCAGTCGTGTTACCATATTTTCTCGTGCATAACGCACCCCCTTAAATAGCGCACTTAATTTCGAGTCCAACTCAGAAAAAAAATCTTCCTCTCCTATAACCTGAACACTGAAGGAAGTACAGCTAGGTACTTTTATACGTCAGTAGGCGGCGATAATTTTTTGTAGAAGCAAGTTTATTTTCAGTTCTGTGGTTCAAATATCCGAAACGATACTCTGGCCATGATACATGCCTTAGTGGAGAGCTACGGATTAATTTAGTCCACCTGGCGTTCTTCAAAGTGTGTCGACATAGCATAGCACACGGACGTTTTTTGCATTTCCTCTCCATCGAAACCTATCCTTCCACCTTGGCATAGCAGCCGAACGTGAACGCCATGATCCACCGCGGTGGATAGTTTATTCCGAGATGCTTGCTGGAAATATCGATTCAACACATTAAATTATATCTAAAATTACCTTATTCTTGGGCTTCGTCACCGCTGTAAGAAATATCATCTTGCGATTAATCCAGCCCATTGCTAATGGCGCACTTCGGCGCTTTTGCGGGCCATATCTGCTGAGATTGACTTCCATGTATTTACGATCCATTGAGAAAACAGAACAACATCTGACTCTGGAACGCGTCCAGACGCTGCGGGTACGTAAAATTCGGGGCATTCATTTAGCATAACCTATTCTGTTGAGCGCTCTGCGGCTTCACTTGCATCGGTGACGATGGGGATGGCAGACAGTCTAACAAGCATGAAACTCGCACCCTTACTTTTTAGTCACCTGTTCATGAAATTTTCGATGTGGGTTAAACGCGCAAAAATACGGTAATTGAGACGCACACAAACACATAAAAAAGGCTTTGCGGTGGTCTCGGCCTTATTCTGTATTTTTTCAAATCGTGGCCAAACAGCACGCCACGCGTGGTCACGAAACGACTGTTGTTTTTTATGGCTGCAGTATGCCGAGTTTTATTCACTTTCAGTGGAAAGAACAGCTCGTTAACAAAAAAATTATGTATCACGGTAAATCATGTCACGCCGCGGATAAGTGTGCCTGGTAGCTGTTGCGCTCTTCTGAAGTCTTGCCGTGTAGAGTGAGTGCACTAGCAAAGCAGAGAGAGCATGGATATTCTCTGAGACAAAGGATACACATTGTCACCAAAGGCAGTGGCAGGTTTTGACAAAACATTTCAGAATTCTTTATTTTATGACACCTACTTTCAAAACTTTTTCAACGCGGCCACTTTCTCTTCAATGTATGGTTGATATTACACAGAGGGTGCTGACGGGAACTATACCTTGCAAAAAATAGGGCTTTTGAGATAAAATGGTCGTTCCTTTGCTGTCATGACGGCAGTGACGACGGGAGTCACAAAACTGATTTCACGTTGTTGGAAAATTGTATTTCGCTGTAATCTGGCAATTAACATCTTACTTATTTATAACACTTTGACGTTCGGTTGTAACTAAGGAAGTGTAAGCGGTCATTGGCCCTTAATTTACCAATATTAGGTTAGAAAAAAAGTTCCCATGGCGCTAGGCAGAACAATTTCGGCACAAAAAGCGAAAATAGATAACCAATAAACGCCTTTTTTAAAATTACAAAAATAGAATCAAGTGAAAAATTGCCGAAGCGCACCACGCTTGAGTAACTACGCATTCTGAGACAGCAGTCGGCGGTGGCGAATGTCTTTGTATGCGTATTTGTCTCCTTTGTGCTGTTCCATATGGTTGTGATCGTCTTAATGTTACCTTATGCTCTTACTGCTGTGTGCTTGCTCTGTCCTCTTAAATGCGAGCGGCATTGCGTCGCTTGCGCATTGATCATTCCTCGTTTTGGTATTAACCGCAATGTTCCTTTGGCGGGAACACCTTCGTTGGAACTCGAACATTTGAAAATATAGTTTGAATATATTCTGAATGTTTTACTGATGGCCCAGTGGATGAGATTCACAAAGCTAACGCAACGGAATTTCAATACCATTTTTGTATGCCGTCTGGTATGCCCAGCCCCCGGCCCGCCGCCACCGAAAGGGCTACTCTCGCACATGCATCGCGTCGGAGTTCATTACCACGAATCGCCTCATTAACCGAAACTTCTGTGCCCTCAGTTCCCAACCTCAAACCCCTGGCTGTTTAGGCCTAGTTAAGGACAAGGCAGAATACATGGTTTTGCTATAAAGACGCGTGGGAACCGCTGATCTCTACTATGTGGCTAGATGGCGTATTGCTGGATTGTGAGGCAAGCGCGCGCTATGGCGCCGCAAGTTGGGCGGTGTGTACCGGAAGTCTAGCGTCTTCTGTGCTGTTCAGTGCATGCAGCCACGTCTTTAGTCCTTTCAGGCGTCTTTTTTTGCTTTCTGGAGCAATCTTGAGTTAAATCAAAGGAATAAGAAAGTATCTAAGCAACGTTTGGAGAACACCGTTTTTCAGGGGAACCGGAGAAAACAAATATACAGGTTCCGCTCTGGCGCGGTAAAGGGGTGTTAACCTAGTACTCATTCTCTTCGGAGCTTTAAGGAGCGCTAGTGGAATGACTATCAGGCTACGATCTTATTAAACGCGAACTTTCGCGCAGCAAGGAAAAGGTGAACTGTGATGCATACAAGGGAGACACGTTACTGAATTAAGTCGCAGCCATTACCTGTCCATCAAGATTCCACCAAGAGTTAACGCAGCTGATGTTAGATTAGAACCTCATGTTATATCCGTAGTTCCACCCCTTATGTAATACCCACGAATAGGGGTCTTTAAGGAAATAAACAGAACTGAACTGAACCGGCGTTTCTTAGCCCCTAATTTTAATTTCCACATCAAACCCCTTTTATAACCCCTACCGAACCCACCGTCTTTATCATGATGAAACGAAAATATCTCAGAAAGAATACTATTGAATTTTCTATGAGTATCCATCTGCGAGCACAAAAAAATGACACGCACAAAGGATTAACAGCAGCAGGCAATGAATGCGCATGCATTACTACCGTATCAACAAGTAGGCTCGCATGAACAACACCCAGATGGTACAAAAGGTGCTTGCAGCTACAGTGCACAGAAAGGATCATTGTCATTCCATCATTTTTTGCTATGCAAGGCTTTACCTTTTTTATTTTTCACCGTTTATCAAAGACAAAATAAAGAGTCTTCGTAAGCAGTGAGTCTGGGGTTTGTTGCACTAAAAAAGTGCCATTAGACAGCCTAAGCGTTCCCGTTGTCTGCTTCGCCGTGCAAGGACAGGTGCGAATGTTGTAGAAAGCCTGCATCAGAAGCAAGACTTATGTCGTGTACAACACGCGTAGAAGACAACTTGCGGTACGTCTGACTAAACTGATATTTTGGCTATGGCTCGTTTGACACATTTTAACGGACAGGTTAGTGTACAAATGAGGTAATCGGGACATATATATTGCATGCCTTGCCAGCACCTTCTGAAGCTGTGGCGCTGAGTCATTGAGCACGAGATAGTCGTTTGAAATCCTACCTAGAGTCAAAGTGAAATAATCCAAACATGAAAACAATTGTATCCACTTAAATGCGGACAGTAAGTTAAGAAACAATCGCAAAAGGCGATATCCAAAGAAGCCGTACTTGCAAAGTGAAAAAAAAAAAAAACACTGGCAGTAGAGGCTTGATGGTGTTGCCGCAAGTACGGGAACATTGTAGCTCTGTCTGGTGCTTCTAATATCTTCACTGTTTTCAAACTCCTAGGCTTTCCTGTAGTTTTAAGAAGACAAGCATAAGCTTGAACAGGGTGAACATTTCGGCGGCTACGAAAATGAAGGACACCGAAAGTGATACCTGCTAGTGCTCGACAATAAAGAGAAAACTAGCGAAAAGGATGAGTTTGTTTTTCTTTGTTTTTTCTCTATAAAATCGCGATCATTTGGGATCAAACCAATTCTTCTGCGGCAATAAATGACAAAACTCTAGCCCATCGCGACGGTGACGTAGTGGAGGACGACAATTATGCGCCCTCTGAGATGTGTGTCCAGTTGAATCTCTGCAAGTTGTTGTCCTTGAGAAAGCCCGATAGGTATCTGGGCCACGTCGGGGACCTGCGGCCGCCCTCGGTGAGCCGTGTAATGGCAAGCTTGGGGTGCTTCTGAGAACTGTCTTGATGGAAGGGGGACTCGCCGGCGCTTGCCTGCGCGGACGAACAAAGCTGCAACGACGAATTCACTCTCACTTGCTCTACCATTCATTCTCCAATTCATTCCATTTAACTCATAATAACTCAGTAACTCCTTCATCGTGCCTAAAAGTCATTAACATCTTTTAATGACCCAAAAATCACTCACCAATATGAAAACGCTAACTTATTCCCGTTAATTCAGTATAACTCAGTAACTCCTTCTAAATTGCTCTAAATCACTCAGTAACTCGTTCTAAATAGCGTAAAAACACTCAGTAGATCAATCTAAATCACTCAAAATCACTCAGCAATGAGTTTAAATCAATTGAAGATACCCCACTAACTATTCCCAGTAAATTTAAAATCTCTAAGTCATTTCTACTAAAAGAAAATCACTCGCTCACTCATTTCACTAAACTCAAGTACCTTTCTGACTCGGTCTAATTAACATAAAATCACTCAAATTTATTTCAGTTAACTAAAAATCACCCACTGACTCATAACAATTAACGGCAAATTAGTCACCGAATCGTTCCAGTTATTTCGGAGCAACTGATTCGAATTAACTTTAAAATGAATAACTTAATCACGAGCTTTTAACTTACTGCCAGCAGTGCCAGCTATGTACTGTACAAGTAACATCAGGGCATTATGGCTCCATAGCACGTAATTAACCAACTCAATTCTGCCTTTAAAATGAATTCCTAACGAAACGATGACTTACGTGTTTACGATTTTTAGCGGCAAAACAAGGACAATTGGTTCCAAGGCATAACTGTCTAAAAGATTAGCGTTTTCGTTCATCACTTAGTCGGTCGAGAAATGAGCAGGCTTCATAGTCAAATGCAACTAAATAAATTGGCGTTCCGTATATAGCCAGCACAAGAATGAGAGACAGCATGAGCTCTGCTCAAATCATGCCCACTTCATTATTAACAGCTACTATGTGGATGAAACACATAGTTAATGTGCGGGGAAGGTTCTTGTTACTGGCTTCTGAAACAATACCATGAGTGCTGAAGGCTGTGAACTGAAGTTAATCTCTTTACTCAGAATGTTCATTTATTTTACTCGTGGTGGCGGAACTTTCCGGCTGTAGCTACGGCTTCGTGGGCGCCCTGCATACCCAGATAGCCTGAAATTGAGTCGGCCCGAAATGCTGAAGCGCAAGTTTGTTTCAAGGGTGTCTAATATATAAGGTCAAATTAAGTTGTTTTTCAACCCTAGTGCTACCCCTGTAATAATTCTATGCGAGGCTAGAGGTAATGAATACAAAGTATTCGCCAGCATAAAGGAATGACGGGCTGCATTGAAAGCCGATGGAAGAGATACGCATTACCACACTGGGTATATTTTATTAAAAAAAACAGCTAAGGCCGGCAAGATAACGTACTGGTACCTGCAACGAATAAAAGCTCTTCGTGTTTTGGTACCCCGCACGCGGTAGTGGTTTGTTCGAAGTAAGCTTCTTTCTAGACCTCTCACTTAGCCGCACCTCGTTGACGAGCGCGTGTTACTGAAAGAAGGTCAAAATCATTTTACACACCGGTAAATGTTATGACTATTCGCTATTCCACAATCCACAAATTATCACCCTACGGGCCCTAGGACTAAATCTAAAGGGCGCGTGAGCTTAAGCCGCTAATACGGAAGCTTCACCTGCGTGCAAACGATGGAAATAAATTAATTCCCATAGAAGAGGGTTCAGTCAGTGCTTGTGACTGCGTATATTCTCCATTCTGGTGCGGCCGCTGGGTCTTACGAACAATAAGCGGAAGGGTGAGACCCATTGGCTGAAATATTAGTTTGCCTGATAACATCGCCACCGCTGAAGATAAGCAGTGCTACCATTGCTAGCTTGACTAAATATGTCAGCCATGCAATCGCGGCATGTAAATTACAGGAGACGTTTGCTTTGAACTGACTTGCTAAGGCAAGCTGTGCGACGGCGGTCGTACGTCGCCTCCAAAATACAGATAGTCTGTGATAGGCTGTGCTAACCTTCATGCGCTGCTGCTCGACGCGACTACCCTTCCAGGAGCTGGTGTAGCCGCGCGAAGTTTCCACGGCGTCACCGGTGACATGCGCGAAGACAGCGTCCCACACGCGGCAAGCTTCACCGTATGGCAAGCCCGACCGCACCACCAGCGTCGTGTCGTTCTCCACCACCAGGGTGTGGTAGTCGTCCTCCGCTAGTTTCGTCCATCGCACAGGCAGCGACCGACGGCATCTGACCGGATCGCTGCAGAGTGAGCGCTCATCGTTTAGCGTCAGTTACACGCAGATATGCTATTGCACAGTGGGCGTAATTCGTGACAAAATTTCTTTTAGCTCAACGTCAAATGGACATAAATGTGAATGAAAGGTGCTGAATGTGCTGAAAACTTAATTGCGACAAAAGTTACGATGAAGACAGGGCTTCATATCAAACTGCAGAAATATGAAAATGGAGTTCTATGTGCGCTAGATTTCGACAACGCGTTTGCAGTGTGCCAGACGTTCTTATATTTGAGCGCAGTTTGTAGAAAAAGTTTTCGGAGCGTTACCTGGGCATAATCCTGACATAATTCAACATCCAACTTTCTAGCAAATTTATAATAAAGGCTTTTCGTGCATTCAGTATAAAAACACTACTCCTAACACAAATTTCTTAGGATCAGTGCCTTGCTCCGCAGGTTAGACTCGTTTAGTTGATCTTGAGCTCACTGCCTAACCATGCCGCTCTGAACCTCTAAGCCTAACCGCGCTAAGGAATCTTGTTGTTCAACACGTTTAACTGCGCAAAGAAACGAAGATAGAGAACAAGAAGGCACGACACGGGCCCGTGTAGTGCCTTCTTGTTCTCTGTCTTCGTTTCTTTGCGCAGTTAAACATGATTCCCTACCAACTCGCCCAGTTTTCCGCTCTTATTGTTACTCAACCGTAGTTACCAAAGGTACTTCTATTTGCGAGCACGTTTCGTATCGCTGTATTTATAGAACGTGTGCACTGCCCCCGTGGGCTCATTTTGACTTTCAGTGCGCAATTTCTTACCATATCGAGGTGTTTTTAGTCGCCGGCAGCACCCATTAGCGCCACAATTTATCGTGAAAACGGGAAGTGCATGGCTTTGCTGCATTTTTCGACACTATTTGTGTGCTTATGTTGCAAATCACCATCCGTTTCGCCATCCGTGGTACTGACGAGACACACACCTAAGCAGAAAAGTGGCGCATATCGTTGTTCAACTCAAAGTGTTGTTTTCTCAAGCACAAAAGACCTCTCGCGGTCTTTTTGTAATAATTAGAACGCATTTTTCATTGAGGTGCTCAAAATTCTTTCATGACCTAACACTTTTTGTTTAAAAACTGAGTAAATTCATTTACTGTATTACTCAAAATAATTTCCACCCGCAACGGTACTACTAATCAAAAGTATAGCTGGCCATCTGTAGAGAAATAAGCTAGCCTTCTGGTTTCGCGAAATCAAAAAACAAAAAAAGATCAGCCAGGCAGGTGAACCTTAAAGCAAAATTCACTAGCCGATCGTGTGTTGCAAGCAAAACCGTGTGCGATGGCCTGTTGAGGGATGCGCATTGTTTAGTGATGTTTTTTACTTGCACAGTACGTAACCTGAACAGCTGTTGTAGAAACTGAAGGTCACTACATTACGACAACGAGACTCACTCATAGGCTATGGAATAGGAGTGCGGCAACAAGGAGGGAAAGGAACAAAATCACGTTCAAAATCCTACCCTTTGGCAGCGAAGCAGGATAACAAGCTGGCCATCTTCTTGGACAGCAGTATCTCGGTGTCGGCCACACTGATTTTCCCCAGGCGCAGATTCTGCACGTTGCCCGACACGTACAGCCAGTCGAGCATCTGCGGCGCTCCCATCCAGTTGGGCCACCAGCGAAAGTCGGGGACGTGCCGGAAGTGGTAGACGTACACGTCGCCGCCTCCGCCAGGTCCAGTGCGTGCGTAGCTCTCCAGAAATCTCCTGACGGGGCAGTGCACCGCGAAGTCGCCGATGGCACGCGCAAGAGAGCCTATGGCACTCCGGCTGTCGTTGCGCCGCATGTACGCCCCAAGAATATCCTCGCCTATTGTGACGCCGTGGTGTTTCAAGTAGGCCTCTAAAATGTGGGCGGCAGTCTCATTGTCGAGCTCATTCTCGTGCTCGACGCCGTAGTAGTTCAGCAGCGCGCTGGTGTAGGCGCTACCTTCGTTCTCTGTAGTACCGACGAGGATACTCTTGCGTCGGTTTTCGAAAAGATGTTTACTCGCCCGATAGGAGTTTCCGTACAAGGTGGACCCGTTGTCAGCGGAAGTTATGTGTGGAAAGGAAGGGCTGAACGCTGCCACTGCCCCGTTGAGAGTCGCCTCTCGTTGATTGAGGACCAGGCTGTGCAGGGACTTGCTTCTCAGACAGCTGGTAATGCGTTCGGTGGTGTCGTGGCCGTTGTGATCTACGCTGCAGAGAAGCTGGTGAGAGATGTCGCGAATGACCGTGTTCGCGTGTCGGGGAAGAAGTCGGTACGGGGAGCCGCTCAGAAGGATGGCCCTAAGGAACAGCGGCGAGCTTTCCGGAGAGAGCAGGTGAAAGCCCACGGCAGTAGCGCCAGCCTCGTGCCCAAGAAGAGTGACCTTGTTTGGGTCGCCGCCGTAGAAAGCGATGTGTGACTGCACCCACTGAAGCACGAGGACCTGGTCTGCGAAGCCCGCGTTGCTCGATGTGTTTTCACCCCGCAGATTGTAGAAGCCGAGTAGACCGACACGATAGTTTGGAATAACGATCACCTGAGGAACATAAAAATGTGTTTTTTTTTGTCAAACCGCGCACGTGGTTTAAATTCAGCGTTTTGAATGAAAAGGTTTACTTTTTATGTACCGGGCCAACAGGAGTGTCGAACTTTCATGATGCACCAACAAGACCAGTTAGGTATTTGCTAGGTCAGCAAAAAGTTGAAGTTCCAGAGCTTTTGTAAGAAAACGTCACTGTATAGGTTCTGCTTATGTATCTTCACCGTAACCAATGATGGTACATATATAAACTAGCGCTCAATCTTTCTAGTCTGTACAACCATCGCGGTCCGAAAGCTGCAGAACACATACACGGTACAGATTGTAAAGGAGTGAGTGGTCGACTATCAATGCTGCACAATCGCTATTGATTTGTCGTGAGAAGCTAAGGTTAATTGTCCGAATGGGGGGAGGGGGGACACTTTGAGGCCGCTGCAACTAACCGCCTGTTAAGGTGTCGGCACTACAGCATCAAAAACGCCTGGTCTTTCCATACCTGATTCCACAGGGACGCCATAACGGCTCCGTCAAAGAACTCGTGGTGGCTGCTTCCGCCGGACACGAAGTTACCGCCCACTAGCACAACGACGACGGGCTTGAGGATGCTACTGTCAGGCCTGAGGGTGCTGCTCTCGTCTTCCTCTCTGTCGAACGGAGACCAGACGTTGAGAAAGAGGCAGTCCTCGAACTCCTCAGCCGCCGGGAACGGGTGCGATGGAAACGCGCTGTACGAGCTTTGCGCACAGGGCCTCGGGTGCTCGTGCGCTTCATCCTCGGTGTGCTTGGCCGCGTATGGCTCGGCGATGCTGAAGCGCTCTGGAACCTGCGTCCCAAACCGAACAGCGCAGACTGAAAATAGATCTCGAAATGGCTCTGTTTAGAGGTGCGTGAAGAAAACTGCTAATGACAATGAGAGTTCCAGCGAACACACCCCTGACTTCTTGCAAACTTTGTGCAGTGACTGATTACTTCCAATCAAATGGTCAGAAGGGAGCTATGAGTGCTAGCTCTTGGTACCCACAGAAGCTTCGCTAAAGTGGGGGTAACAAGAGTTCTCAATGTTCAGATTCAGTAACCTTGGTGTCGTTATGGGCAGAGAGGATATGAAGTGGATATGCGCAAAGGGGATGGTGGACTGTGGGAGGTGAAGGCAGGCTGTGTATAGAGAGAAAAAGTGGCGAGAGAGCACTGTAGCAAGTGCGATGTGTCGACACAGTGAGTAATAAATTGAGAGCTAAACTCTGTTCAGCAGTCGAGAGCAGTGATTGCTTATTAATATTGAATTGTCGAGTGCTTCCTTGGGCGAATGCACGGGTGAAACGCAGGAATGTCCGCAGCTCTGATCGATTACAGGTAGCATACGGCGTTGTGAACGAACTACGCTTCAATTTTAAGGGGGCAGCTGTGATGGCCTCGAACCCGAAAGCTCGGTCTCTGCGAAGTCTCCACAGCAGGAAAGTGCGGAAGCAGGCACGCAGTTCAAATGCCCGGCCTGCGGTTGCGCGGCGAAAGATAAAAACAAGGTAGAAAATGTGCACTATAGATATTTTTCCCCAGCAGTGATACTGAGTTTCTCTTAGCGTCTGTGCTTACGATGGTAGCTAATCCAAACCACTGTCTAAAAGAATACGTAGTTGTGGCTATGACATCAATGGCAAACTGACAATGCTCTTTAAAAATCATCGCATCAATGATGGAGAAATTATGGTGATTCGGTTCAAGAATTTCCAACGAATTATGGCCGAGAACGGTTTGAGAGAGAAAACTGTCGTGTACAGGTGAAAATAAATTGCGCACCCTAGCAGCAGCGCAGATTTGGTATTGTAGCCAAATGATCTGGACACGTATAGAGGTCTTGAACATAAATATATAAAACCGCTGAAGCTGAAACGTGGTGCTTGTAGAAAAACAAACTGTGCGTGTAGGAAATCTTTACCACTAAATAGCCTCGAAGTTGTAACAGCGTCAGCACACTACAGGCCCCTTCCCTCCAACATTTTTCTTTGCTGAATTTATTAAGGTATGGCCTCTTAGACAACGATAACTAAAAAACAACAACAAATGCCACGCGTACAGCTTTGTACACATTGAGCGTTGCGTTGATCACATTTGTTAACGGCTTGGATCACACATACCATTAAAATGAACCCTGAGTTTTAAAGGCCCGCCGTTAGCTTCACAGAAAAACTGGATATTTTCTCACCATTTACATGCTCTTCCGATGCTGGAGCAGACCTTTCTGTGTACTTCTGCAATAAGAACCACTAGTGCGCCGACTTAGTGCTGCTTTCTTGTTGTTTTCCTGTTGCTTTCATGTTGTGCTAACGAAGTAGGACAATAGAAGCGACGGATATTTCGTACCACTTAACCGTCCCTGTTCGTCTCTAAGAAAGCGCACTGCTGAAATCATAGTTCTTTTTCTTGCCTGGTGGCTCCAGATAAGAGCGTCGAAATGTTTAAACCAGGCTCCCGTGAGCAGCACCTGTAGCCTTACCATAGCGTAGCGGAGGTTCAGGTACTGCACCACATCGCGGTCCATGACGCTGAGCAATGTCCCGCCGTGCAGAAGCTTCGACTTGTAGTTCAGGTACGAGCGCCTGTGCCTTCCGGCATTCAACTTCACCACGATCTGAGTCAGTGCGTACGCCAGCAAGGCAAACACCACCAACGCCGTTGTGGCCGCTGCGACAAAAAGCGCAACACGTAACTACATCAGCGCTCAGTCAGATGGGTAGAGTTTTCATGCCTAAATTTTTAAAACTGTGTTTATGATTGGCCAACTTCTCTCCGTCCCGTCCGATAGCTAAGATTGCAGTATAGTTCGCGCGCCCAAAATTTGGTGAGGAGGTTACATGACTAGTGATCATTTCTTACTTCTCAATTAGAGGAACTAATACTGCTAGTATTGCACAGTAGGTTTCTTTCCGCGCTACCAACCGAAGAGACATACCTTGAGTGTTTGCGGCGACTTCACAGATTTTATGTTAGCACCTGCTTGATGATGTAGTGGAGCCAATGCTTTCTGGACATACAAGTTTTTCATGATCTTTCTGCCACATTAATGCAGAGAGCTTAAGAGGATATCGCCAAAAAGTTAAGCTAGTCTGTACGGTTTGCGAATAGAGCAGTTATAGAAAAACAAGAACCGTGACGCAGTTGCTCCGCGATCCCAGGCCCCGCCATGGAATCTTTAGCTTCTAACTGTCGCCTCGTTCCTAAATGGGCTCGCGTGGTTTCATGGCAGCATTTCAGTGACATGTTGTAAGTGAAACTCACATGAACTAAGGAGCTACTCCTGCGCTGACGCACTAATAACAGTACGGGCTCCCGGCGTAAAACATTTGCTGTCTGCGCGCACTCTTACATCATTTTTTAAAGTTGTTTGTAAGATCAGGTCTCGAAGGAAGTTGGATCTTCTTTTGATATCCTCAAGGAACTGACTGCGCCGGGGATTATGAATTGCAGCAGGCAAACAACTATAGAAGCACAGACAGGACGTCGCTCCATACGTAGTTTTGTATCTCACAATTTCTGAACTCACAAAGTCTTTACATTGAGGTTAACGCTTCTATTTTCGCACTGTTTTCATCTAATACTAGCAACCTGACGATGATCGTTTCGGCTAGAAGTGGACATGTTGAAGAACAAGGTAAATATTAAACGGTCGCGAACTGAGCATTTGAGAAAACGGCGCGAATAAAAGAACGCAATTTTGCACAGTAGAATGAAGACCCTGCTGGAAAAAGTGTAGGCGCACATATTCCTGCGGGGAGGATACATATTTGTTGGAGTTCTACCGCAAGAAAAGGACTTAAAAGAAGAGCAGCTTTTATGCAGAACTCCAACAGTCCACTGAGCGACATCGATCCAACGACCGCTGGAAGTTATTGACCTCTGGCCTTGGGCAACCACAGAATTTTTCATGGGCTGTAAAGTATGTAGCGCTTAAAGGCCGCAGTATTTAGCCCCGAGGAGTCAAGTGACATTGAATTTTTTTGTTCTAACGCAACCAGATCTTCTCTAAAGCAATGTAGACCCATGATTCCGACTTAGAGCCATGCAGTACAGTGTCCCATGCAAAGAATTCACTCGTTGACAGAACACAGCGTTGCCATCGTAAAGACGGGTGAAAAAGCTCTTTACGAACCGAATGCTTTCTTCTCGCACCCGCTTTCGGGGCGAAAGTGCACGCCGCTGTCATTCTGTCAGCTAACGCGAACCTTGCACAAAACTCTCTGGGAAAAAATTCGCAGCAAACAAGAATGTCAGCTTGCAAAAATATTTGTTTGGCAGCTTGGATTTTGCAGTGGCTTAGGTAAGTCCTATTTCTTTAGAAATAGCAGCATGACGATGACAGGTCCATTCTTCCATGGAACGAGATGTGGGCGTTCACTTGCAAAGCACAAGGTAGCACCTTTCGCATCGAGATTTCATTGGCTCTCTTTAGGAAGCTTCGTTCCAAAGGAAGCGATGTGACTGCTCTGATGTGAACGATTCGCGAATGGTTACAAGGATCCGTGCACCGACATTCGAATGCAAGAGCCAAACATGGCTTCGTGAATAGCCTTTTAGGTGTTTCATGGCAGCGGTTTTAGTATACGCAGCGTGGATTGGTAGAAGCACGGGAGAGTATTTTTTTTTACAGAATATGAGAACGCAGAGGCTGTTCAGTGCTGGCGCGACTGCACTTCGATATTTTATTTTTGTAATGTCTCGAGTGCGACGCAGTAGATAATGTGAAAGCCAGGTTTCCTGTCCAAAGTGTCGTGCGTTTGCACAACGCTTCTAAAACCAAGGAACGCAACAAGCAGAACAGCGCACTCAGCGAGTTGGTAGACTTAAATAGGCTCAGCCGATAACGAAAAGAAGAGCCTGACAAGAAGTGGAGGAGAGCGCACAACTGCATTTCTTTGGAGTGGCACGAAAATATTCTGCACAAAACCCTCTGCACTGCCGTGTCTACTTGTAGATACGGGAATTTTTTTGGTCGTTGCTGTCACTAAGCCACTCACATTGTGTTCGCTAGCAGTGAACCCAGCGAAATGCATTGAGCAGCATTTGTGTCAGCAAGAGGCATTACTTTCGAGAGGTTTTACATCTGACATCTTAAAATTTGAGACGTGATGAATAGCGGTATTAATTTATTTCAAAACTCGTTAAGCACTAGAATGCTGTATAAGGATAAAAAGAATTTAGATTTTTGGTAAGCGCTGCAGCAAATCTCGCAAAGAAAACCGAAGAAACGAAGGGCCCAAATCGAAAACCTCAACTTCACCTCACATGTGTACGCTTTTCACCTTGGGTCCCAGTAAAGCGCAGGACAGCAGCACTTAGTTTTAAACCGCAGCGACGCTTGCCTGCGGCCTACACGCTATTTTTTTTCTTCGCAGTACTACCGACCGGCATGCTAGAATAGGGCCAGAACATAAGAGAAGAGAAGAGATCTTATGCTCACCTACAATGTTGTAGTTTTTGCGGGGAACCACACTGGGAGGGATGACGGCGTGATGGTCTCTGTCGCTGGGATGCTCCATTTGGTCCTGGATTACATATACACCCTTTTCATAAACTGGTTGTCCGCGATCAAGCAATTCCAGTAATGGCGAAGCGTTCGGCAATGCGCGTGCACGAACAAGCGCTACTTCTTTCTCAACATTTCAAAACACAGAACGTGCCCTCCGTGCGATAAATCAGGGCTGCAGATGCATCTAGAAGAGCAGAAGGCAACAATTACCCTCCTTTATTTCGTCATGCCAATGTAATCAAGTTTGCTGTAGATAATTTTTGAGAAGATAATTGCAACAGATACTTCAAGGTCCATTCAAAGTGAGCAGAATGCGACTATTTGTAGTTTTCTTGACACCGTATACTTCTTCATTATAGGATGAAAAAAGCGCAGCGTTCAATTGTCGCAACCGAGTACCAGACATTCGCATGCACTAAAATGCGAGAATATTTGTGCGAACTGGTATGTGCAATAATAAAAGCCGCATTTTTTATTCCTACATTGGCACAACAACGGCCGTAAGACAACGGTGTTAGTCCAATTGGTACTGGTGCTTTTACTTTTCTTCTTCTCTTAAAAAGGAGTACAAGCAGAAAATAATTTATCTCTTTCCTGTGTTTGTGGTCCTTTTAGGTTGCGTTCTGAGATGCTTCCAAGCCAAAGTAGCCGTTTTGAACTACTCGATTCAAAAACTTTTTTCTCTGCAGTTTTTTCGCCTTACACAAGCATAAACCTCCAAACAAATAATCTAGAATTCAACTCCGGACGTGCGTTTCTTTCAAGATTGCATTTTTTGACGTTCCGAATTCAAATTTACCCTCTAAAAAGCTTTCACACGAAACAAAAAGCGAAACAGGAAGTTAGTGAACTGCCCTGTTGCTCATGCGCGCCAAAGATCGCGCGTCAGCAAATGTTAGGTTCGTCGCGTCATCACTGACGACTTTCTCTTCGAGTAGAGAAAAAGGTTGCTTGAAATACCTCCGGATCGATGGTAGAGTTCTGCTCCACCTGCTGCAAAGAAAAGGTGTTGAAAAGAAAATGACGTCTGAATTTTAATTATTCTTCGTTTAGTTGTTCACTGTCGCTTCTGTCTTCTGTGAAGCATCATCACGAGCGTACTTTACGTAATTCGGTGTGACCGTTTCTCAACTGATAGACGAATTTTAAATCTTTTCCTGAGGCAAATGACCGTTGTAAACGCTCTAAGCGTCCATGATTGCAAAGCATCTGGTTGCTTGCATTATTATTTTATACTTCTAAAATATTTGAGGAAGACATAGTGGCACTTGCAATGGAGTGTGAACTTATACGAAAGATAACGAACGTTAGCATTATGTGGCAATTAGTGGATTTATTGGCAGACCTGGCAGCGTCAATACTGCTGCTTTTTCTTGCAAACCAACTCCTTTCAAGTTTCGTTGCTGTGCTCACGAACCTGCAACTTGGGACAAAAGAGGAAGACATACTGCCTACTCTCATTACATGCGCAGCCTAGTGGACAAGGTACCTTCTTTGCACAAAATAAAATGAAACACAGATGGTATAGGCTTGCAACGGCGAGATGAGAGCACGCCCGCGCAGCGTGTCGCTATCATATCCGCGTAATAGCCTTGCGTAGAAGCATTGAGACGCTGATTTTTTTCGATAAAGTAAAGGTTACCTCCTCGTAATTACACATGGCTATGAGAAGGTTTAGTATTACTGGAAACCCATTAAGGGAGCTCGCTGCAAGGAGCGCGTCGAAGTGAAACACCGTCACAAAACGGCTGCGCTCAGCGTGGGTGAGCCAGCATCCGGTAGCATTCTGTTGCGGTAAAACCAGAGCGGACAAGAAATATTTGTCCCATTGCTATTGAAGCTAAAAAAAGGCTTCAAGGTTTGGGTGCAACAGCAGGCAGCATTTAGGCGGTCAGAATCTTGTTAGCCCAGACGGCGCGCGTTGGCTTCTCTAAGGTTTTACAGTGCCGGCGCGATTATATAGCGTCCCGGAAGAAAGCTGCTCTGGAGCAACCATAGCCATAACTGAACAATCCGCACCATACACGGTGGTGTCTGGGCCAAGACAACGTTTATTGCTTTCATGCGGATTAATATAGGCGTTGTGCGAAACGGTTACAGAAAGGCTGTGAGGAGCACAGCGGCGATAACTGTTGCCTTAAGCGGGAGGAGGAGGACAGCGGCGATAACTGTTGCCGTAAGCTGGCGTGACGTCATTCCGATGTAGCTTCTCGTTCACCCTACGGTACACAGCGGTCTGGGGATTCTCGTGTCCGGCCCGACCGGTGCAATGCTCGCGTCGGGGTGCTTGGGGCAGCCTCGCGTATTTCTGGCCCCTGTCCCGGTGTGCCAACTACTTGGAGGTAGGCGGTTCCATCTTGGCGCTCCGGTTCACCGACTCCGTCGTCCCGGTCATGCTCCCCCACACGTGGCTTGATCTGGTCGGTGTGTCGACGAATGTTCTCCCCCTCTGGACCATCGGCGTTCACCATGCGAGTGCCCTCCGATGACGTGATTCGGGCTGGGATCCATGGCTCGCCTCGCTCGAAGTTCTTTACCCAGACAGGTTCCCCCGGCCGCAACACACCAGGAACGTGGCGGTCAACTGGAGACTGCGCAGCGAGAGACCCCGGCGGAGCTACTTTGTTGTCCAGTCTGGAACGGAGCTCATAGCCGATAAGGAGTTTCACTGGGGTACTTCCCCGTGGCCTGCGCGGTCCTTCGGTACCTGTGGAGAATCCTTGCCAAGCGTGTTTTCAAAGACTCATGGACGTTCTGCTTCAAAAACTCTTTTACAGTTCGCACGGCGCGTTCCGCGAGCCCGTTGGACGGCGGATGATACGGTGCTACCCGGAGATGTGTTATGTTATTCAGCTTCATAAACTACCGAAATTCAGCACTTGTAAATTGCGGGCCATCATCAGAAACCAGCGTACGGGGCAATCCGAACGTGCCGAACAAGGTGCGCAGGGCTTCTATGGTGGCGTGGGCTGTGGTGCATTTCAGGGGTACTGCTTCGATCCATTTACTATGCGAATCCACAACGGTCAGTAGCATGTGTCCATCGATCGGCCCCGCAAAGTCAATATGCAGACTGGACCAACGCTCGCCCGTTTCTGGCCGTGCGACCGGGGATTGCTTGGGGGGCATAGGCGCTGCTTGTACGCAACTGTGACACGACTTAACCATGTTCTCAATCTCGTTATCAGTCCTGGGAAACCACAGCAGGGAGCGGCCTAGCCGCTTCAATGAGCAAATACCTTGATGGGAATCATGCAAAAGGCCTAACATTCCCGCTCTTGCGCTGTTAGGCACGATTACGCGATGGCCGCAGTATAGAAGCCCATGACTCCACGTTATCTCAGCCTTCCGGTTGAAGTATGGTCGCAAATGCAGGTCCTTGGGCCCCAAGTTTCTTGGCCATCCTTCTCGCACCCATTTTTGCACCTTTGCTAAGTCGTCATCGTGCGAGATTAGAGCGGCCAGTTGCTTCGCGGACATAACACCGTCATTGAGCAACAAATACTCGCCATCCCCGGTTTCTTCCAGTGTCTCTGGCTGAGACGTTGCGGAAGTAGGAAGTTGGCTAAGGGCTGTTGCCGTATGTGTGAGGAGGAGGGAAGCGGCGATAACTGTTGCCGTAATCTGGCGTGACGTCATTCTGATGTAGCAATAACAAAGCTCTTCGTTTCTTAGAATTATATTTATTTAAATAAATTGTGAAAACAAACGACAAAATAATGTTTTTATATTACGCTTTTTTTGTGTTTGCAGGCCACCAAAACCGGTTGCAAGCGCATGTCTTTTGCCAGCAACACTGGTTTTCGCAGCGGTGGGAAACGCGCAGCGGCGATGCATGTGAAACGAAAGCTCGCGAACCGCTTGGCAGCGCCGCGCCGCTGTTCGCTCTGTTCGCCACTTCGCTTGCATGTGAAGCGCCCTTAATGCTGGCAGCACCGGTTGGCACCGATGGCCTGCACGACCGGTTCGTTCTTAACAAGCGCTGCCTCTGAACACCTAAATTTTAAAGCCTACAGCATCGCGCATGTCAATTAAAAAAGGCTACCACTTTGCCATGTTATTGATTCTGATGGCTTGCTAATACATTCGTTTTTTTTCTCGCTAATAAAGGAGGCTCCGAAGATCTCCTTCTCAGTTCTCATCCTAGACCTGCCTTGAACGCCCCGTGGCGCAAAAATTGGAGTGCACTCGTTACGCAGCTTACAATAATCGGGCAATTGTCCGTATCCTGCAATGGCTCAAATCTTGGATGGTGCTTCGCGAGCCCGTCGTTGAGACAGCGCACTGTCCGGCCGCTGTAACTCTTCAATTGCTCAAGGGGATTCTGGAAACCACGTTCGCGGAGCAGACAACCAAACTAATGCAGTAACCCCTCCAGAAGAGCCGCCGCAGTGGCTCAGTGGTTACGGTGCTCGGCTGCTGACCCGAAACACGCAGTTTCGATCTCGGCCATGGCGGTCGATTTTGATGGGGCCAGTGTACTTTGCGATGTCAGTACGCGTTAAAGAACCCCAGCCTGCCAAATTATCCGGACTCCTCCACTATAGCGTCCCACATAGTAAGTCGCTTTGGGAAGTTAAGCCACATAAAATAAAAAAAACCTTCGAACAGGCACCTTTTGCTGTTGCTTAACAGTAACAAAACGCGGTACCGTTCCTGCTGCTGTTCCATGCATGCACAATGGCCGCGGCTTCCGACAGCTGGCCTGTACTCGCTGCATTCTTCGCAGTGACGTTCACTAAATTCAGTGCGTGAGATTTAAACGACGATCAAAGCTCTCTATTATTCTTACGGAAAGCGTCTGCAGCACTAGAAGCACTGCCTTACCACTAGATGAGCCGTCGCGGTGGCTGAGTGGTTATGGCGCTCGGCTGCTGGCCCGAAAGTCGTGGGTTCGATCCCGGCCGCGGCGGTCGAATTTCGATGGAGGCGAAATTCTAGAGGGTCCGTGTACTGTGCGATGTCAGTGCACGTTAAAGAACCCCAGGTGGTCGAAATTCCCGGAGCCCTTCACTACGGCGTCTCTCACAGCCTGAGTCGCTTTGGGACGTTAAATTCCCATAAACCAAACCATAAACCAAACCTTACCACTAGATGATGATTGATTTTTATGGCGCAAAAAAAGGGCGTCTATGGCCTAAAGAGTGCCATGGCACAAGATATTTTCGATTACTCAAGGCGGGGTCTGTGGTGTCCGGCTTATCGCTGCAGTCCTTAATGCGCAGGCGCGCAAAACGAATAAAAGGCGTGCGCCGCAAGCGGCGCGCGGGCTTATCTCCCCCAGCCACACACCGACGAACATGTGGCAATAAACGTCGCTTTGCCCCTGGAAACTTGTCTGCTCCTTCGCATGAACCACGCAACACAACAAGGTCAAAGACCCATTTTAAAGTATTTCACCCCTGATTAGCCGAGCACCAAGACAGGGGAAAGCTTGTACCCATTGTATCACCGGTGTGTACCCGGCGGCACTGGAAATTGAGCACCGCACCTCCCGCATGCGAGGCGGATGCTCAACCACTCGGCCACGGCTGCGGTCCAGCACTACCGCTAGATACAGCCCAATGTTGACATAGGAACCGCGATATTTTGGTGTGCAATTGGACGGGATCACTTTGCGCAGATGGCTGGTCTAGTGTTTCATCCCCCATCCCCTGGGCAGCAGGTTCCAGGAACGTCCTATTCGAAGCCAACCGGTAGCGGCTTCAGCTGTCGACTGCAAATGAGCCAGTAGCAGCCGCAGAGCATTGGACGGTGTGTCCTGCTGCTTGTCGAGCTGCCTTTTCTTCCAGAAATTGCCCTTTCGGGGCTCCCGTGCAGGGAAGGAAGTCAAGACTCCGAAACAAAGGCACGAAAATATACGAGTCTCCCGCAGGGGGAAGGCGGGGAGTGAAGGGGAGGGGGGTAGGCTGCTCAAAACATATATACGGAGACACGCCCAGTCTGACTGATGCCAATATCGTAGATAATTTATGGAAAAAGCCTGCGTCGGGGTGTCGCTTATTACGACGTCCATCCCCTGTCGTTCGCACCTGGCAGTTAGGTGCGTAAAACACGCGGAACGCTAGGACGAGAGCACGCCTGCGACGGGACCTAACTTCCGGCACGAGTCAGCTCGCTGAAACATATTTTCTCCGTAATAAGCACCGTGTCGCCACATTTTTTTTACCTTTATCAGGCGGCGTGACACAGTGCTAGTACCGCATCGCTACAAGCCTCTTTTTCACCTAAATCCCACGTTGACTCTTTGCGTCGCCTGGTTAGCCTTGACCCTTTTCATGAGGCTATTTGTAACTGACGTAACTGTTTTATTCGCATAACCTGTTTTTTGTATGCTCCCCACTTCTTGCAAACATTTTCTGGATCTTCCATGGGCAGGGCATCTCATGAGTGCCGAGCATACATTTGAAAGCAGTTCCTCTTTTTGTCAGCTTCGTGGAAAGCCTCTTACACCTCCGTCCCGACGCAGCCGACCATCATCGCACCAGGCGTCGGGATAGCGTCGGCTGGGCAAAGGGAAGCTCCCTCATAGGAGAAGCAGTAGTAACGTTGGGAGGGCCACATAGACGGCTACACGCCATTTCACGGAGCAGGTGAAAGCTCGGAATTCTAGCAGGCTTGCGAGTTGTTTTAACCGCACGTTTTGTCGCTTCCCACAGCAGACGCTCCTCCTGCCCTATCATGGTTCCCGCCAACGAAGCGCGCGGAGCATATATACGCCCGCTCTCGCCGCCTCCCCAGTCAAACGCCCGGGGATGGCTTTGCTCTAAGAATGCTGCGCGCGCGGGAAGACCTGGCCGCAATTCTTGGCGCTTGAAGATTTTCGCCGCCGATCCAGCCAAAGTCAGACCACTTCCCCGTCTGTTAAGTCGGCAGCCCTTATTACATAGCTTTTTACTACCCCGGAATGCCTCGTTAACGTTTTGTAGCTAGCTGGCATATTCCGCACGTTATTTGGCATTGTAATAAACAGCACCTTGGGGCGCACACCTTGTTGTCCCTCGATTTGCTCTTTCAAGCACGAACCACTCGGCGGCTACCGGACAAAGAAGGTCCATCTGCGGAGTGGGAGTGCTGGGCGAAAGACTGCCCTCGTATCTCCACAATGGGAGTTAACGTGGGGCAAGGGATTGGATACAAGGAACCACAGTTAAGCCAGTGCACGGGATGCCCGCACGGACAATAGCAGCCTTAGGCCTGAGCTGAATTCGGAGTGGTAGTAAGGCTGGTATACCTCATAGACAGCGAGAATGCGTAGCAGAATGAAGGAACTGCCATGCCGCATCCCAGACACCATGATCAGGAACCTCGGGAGTAAGAAGATCGGGGCTATCAGAGATTACATAAATGAACATCTGTGTTCGAAGGAGGTGCTTCCGGCAGCGTGGAAGCAGAGCGTGATAGTAACTGTTGTCAAGACGAGAAAAAAACCAAGCCTGGAAACGCTAAGTCCAATTTTAATACTTAAAGGAAAATAGCTCAAAAGACGGGTACAAGTGAAGAAAACAACAGGACCAGCGCTAACTCACAACTGAAGGTTTATTCACAAGAAACCAGGAATATAAACAGCGCAATCAAGCAGGATAACAAACCAAACAAACGTGTAGCTATGTGAGATCTAGGGACCGAACTTCACTATTCATGCAGGCAAACCGACGGGCTGCTAACGCACAATCTATTTTTGGTAGTCGGGGTCGTAAATTTCTTCATAAAAACTCCGTGTACTTATCCGTCGTTGTGCTCCAGTCCCGGAAGACCCGTTGGCGCCATGGGAAGTCATTACACACTCACACGCCACCCGAAGGCGGTCTTTGAGGAATCGCCCTTGGTGCCACCATTCCGACGCAAAGATTTTGCACATACGGCGGGAATGTCCCTTGGATGGAGTGAAGTTCGGTTCCTCGATCCCACATAGCTGCATGTTTGTTTGCTTTGTTATCTTGTTTGATTGCGCTGTTTATATTCCTGGTTTCCTGTGAATAAACCTTCAGTTGTGAGTTAGCGCTGGTCCTGTTGGTTTCTTCACATGTCTCCGTCTTTTGCGCTATTTTCCCTTAAGTATGTATCACCAACTCGCCAGTCTTGCCATTGTGTTGATCGAATTTTCATTACACCATGCCTGGGCAAACACAACGAGAACGTGGCCCTCCAACAATTACAGAATTAAATAGACGACAACTTGATCACGCGTGCCATGTGAGCTTTCGAGTGGAGCTTTCTACACAGGACATATTCCTACTCCTAAAACAAGAAGCCCTAACGGGTATACCAAGAGCTAGTGAGCACATTTAAGGGCATTAGACCTCAAAGCATCCTTCGACAACGTGGCCTATGACGCCATTGTGACTGGGCTGAATGAGCTGAACTTTGAGAAACGCATTTTAAGTTATGTCCGGGCCTTCCTGGCTGACAGGATGGCCGCCATCGGCAAGAGACATATGCGCTCAAGCCCCATACGGGGACATCGCAGGGATCAGTTATCTCGCCCTTACTCTTCAAAATTGCACTGCGAATCCTCACAAGAAGCCAAAGACGCCATCTCTGGCATCAGATATACCGTATATGCTAAAGATATCATTTGGGCTCTCGCGAAGAAGGAAAAAAGCTATAAGAAGCAGCGTCATGCGTTAAGCTCTTCGTATCGGAGTGCGCCCTCGGCTGTTCGCCAGGAAAATCCGAAATTCTGCGACTGCATAGACCTCGTTACACCAACCACTCCAGTTTACGTGTAGTTATACGAGAAGTCAAGATTCCAGAAGTGCCAAGAGCCAGAATTCTGGGTGTATGAATCCAGAGCGAACAAGAGTGGACCACACAGTCCGGCTGCAGAATACCACCACGGCACAAATGATGCTCCGTGTCACGAACAGACTAGAAGGTATGCGAGAAGAGGAAACCCTCCGACTGGGCAACACGCTGGTGATTGGCCGTGGCACTAAGTCTTACGTGTCATTCTCTCAACAAAAGAGAAAAAAAGCAAGTTTAGGTAATGCTACGTAAGGTACACAAAATCGCGCTAGGCACCCCTGAAAAAACAGCTACCAAGAAACTCGAACAATTAAGATTCATGAACAGATATGATGAGAATCAAGGGACACTCCTGATAGCCCAACACAATACCTCCAGCTGACCAGCGGCGAGAGAGAGCCCTTCTGACCCCTGTTCGAAGCGCGGTGGACCCCGACGGAATCAAAAGAAAGGTGGACATGCCTTGGCAGGTCAGGCAACACCTGATGGTTTCTAGGATATTCGCGCTCATACAACAGAACATCCAGCAAGGACAGACAACAGCCCGGGCACATCACATCGACTCACGATACGGCGGCCAATCGAACACGGTTTACGTAGATGCTGCCTACTACGAAAACGTCAAAGATGCCGTATTAGTGGCCATCAATCACAGACAGGAGTAACTGGTCAGCACGTCGCTTAGAAACTGTACCTCCCCTGATTCTGAGATCACTGCGACCGCTCTGTCAGTGGCCGAAGTGAACCGCAGAAAAATATTATGAAAATTCGTCTCGACCTCACACGAAGCATGGAGCATTGCAAACGCGACCGAATCAACCAGCCAGCCGCTAAATTTCTCGCATGCCATTCGCCGAGCCGAGTGGCGCCAAATACCACACCACCATATGTGTCCCTAGACTTAAGGGCTTTGCAGACAAGGAAAAGGCAGACCGAGTTACGCGAGAATACACCGGCCGAGCCAGTTCGCCCATGCTCACACCCCTCACCTGGGCCTTCAAGGAGAGACTGGAATTCCTGCGACAAGGTAGGGAGATATACGCCTCACCACACAAAAAACAAACTTAGGAGGAATCTGTTGCCTCGATGCTTTCCGAACGATCACCTTTCAGAACTTTTTATATAGTCTAAAATTTAGCCGGACGCATTTAGATATTCGTGTCCCTGGTGTAACCAAACACTATCTCTATTACATGCCACATGGAAATGTCTTGAAATAAGAGCTATTGATCCCATACGCAATGCAAATATGGAGCAGTAGGAGGCGCAGTTGTGCAGCTCGAACTTGGATCCTCAGAGTAAACTGGTCAGCCGAGCCCAGCCCGGGCTTAAGTGGTCCAGGAAAGAGGACTCTACCCTGAATGCTCCACTGTGATGCTTTTACAGAATTAAAGTTAACTCTTTCTCTCTCTCTCTCTCTCTCTCTGCCGCGCAAGCTAGGTATTTGATGAGCATTACCGGAAAAAGCGTTCGAATGGTCAGTCATTAAGTACGCCGATGTAGAGCGAAGCCTACGTCGATGGAGAACCGCAAGCCAAAAGCGAGGGAGCTCGGAAGCCGGAAAGGAGGCCCAATTGGCCTTGCATATAGATGGCAATATTCTCTATCCTGTCTCTCTGGCTCCGGGAGCGAGGTGCCGTAATGAGCTGACTCGTTTACAGAACGGCACCGAGGCGCTGCTACACCGCGGAACGCGTTGGGCGCCGTTTGGTCAGCAGTGTTTTGTATGCATCTATCCAATCGGCAACGCCGACAAAAAAAAACGGCCACTCCTCTCTACTTTTTCAAAACGATGTGCTACAACCGGCCCAATAGCCACTCCCCCAAGCTAACAATCCTCACTCTTCGCCTAGAGGGCAACCTGTAGCTGAAAATACTGTGTTATATATATATATATATATATATATATATATATATATATATATATATATATATATATATATATATATATATATATATATATATATATATATATATATATATATATATATATATATATATATATATATATATATATATATATAGCAAACAGTCACCGAAACCAAGGGGCATAGGGGAATGTTTTTTTTAATCTTTTTTATTTGCTGTGCCAATCAATCGGTTTAAAGAAAATTACTTATAAGGCAGCAGAAAAAACAACAACCATGCCACCGGTGGGATCCGAACCCACGACCTCCGAATATCACGTCCGGTGCTCTTACCAACTGAGCTACGGCGACGGCCATCCAATCTGCTGCTCTGCTGGGTATTTATGTTTACTGGGTGTAAGCGAGCCTTGAGAGTGTTCACCAGCGCCACCCTCGACCATAGCGGCGGACGTAGCACGTCCTGTAATACCGCGAGCGTGACGTAGAACGTCATCTAACGGCGAGGGCAGAAAAGTTTCTTGAATTGTGTTATATATATATATATATATATATATATATATATATATATATATATATATATATATATATATATATATATATATATATATATATATATAACACAATTCAAGACATCTCATACACGAACGCCATACCGCACACCCATTTCCCAAAAAATCAGCCAGCCGCCATCATGGACACAGGCACTACCCAGGCAGCAACCCGGAGAACCACGAGCACCACCGAGGCAGAATGCCTGGCCATATCTGTGTACTTAGCATACATCTCCATCCTGCTCACAGACCACATGAATATCTGTACAGACTCCCAGCAGCATACAGGCTCTTGCGTAAAGCCACGGCTTTTCATCCTCAGCCCACGCCACGTGCGCTACAGCACCAAATCACCGTTATATGGGGCCCGATGCCTGAGAGTAGTGTTCGGGCGCCGGTAGATGGCCTTTCTAATTCCTAACCACATGCTCAGTCCAAAAACGAGCCTTGTGAATACCACACAGTTGTACAGCACAACAGGCGAAACCAGATCATATACCTCCCTCCCCACACCAGTCTAGAATACTTACAAAGTACACAATGGCAACAACTTCAAAAGAACTCATTCCCGTCCTTTAAGTTTGCCCACTTATCCCTGTCATACTACTCCCTTCGAATACTGTACCAGCTGCAGAGCCAGCCGCCACTCCATCGCTACAGTTACGAATGCCGACAGCCTATCTTTGTCCTGCAAATTCACTCACCCATACCAACCACCTGGGCAACTGCCATTCCGGCCAGAGAAGCCGGTGAACAGCTAAAGCTGATTGTCCAGGCTCGTCTCGTGCTAATTTGTAAAAGCGACAGAGCTGCTTTATTTTCAGACAAAAAGTACGAGCGCTAACAAGATTGTGATGGTAGCCTGAGTTCTTACCGTTACACTAACGCATTGAATTGATCATCGGGTAAACGATCATCAGCAGTAGAGGTTTGTGTTGGCAGGTTGCAAAAGTAAGTCTTCAAATTCATATAATTTGCACGAACGAAACTTTCAAAAGCGATTATCTGGCGCCTGCCTATCCGAGAAGCTCACGCCAATATGAAAAGTTCACGTGCGCTCCCTCATTGGCAGTGTTATTGACTTAGGAAGCTCGCGCCATAGCCCTGAAGCGGTAGCGGCAGTGGTCCAGGGTGATTAAGAAAGTCACAACTTTCTAGCTGTTGCTTGGGAGCCTCCGCCGTCCACTGGTATCATACGGAGGTTTCGTAACCGTGATGAGACAACAACGCAATTGAGCGTGTGTATGCGGAGCCATTAAGCGAAGACACTAATGCTCGACGTCAAGAGGCCGCCTGTTTTTACGCGTACAGTTCAGCAGAAGCTCTGGCTGCCTGGAACAACTGCTAAATAAAAGAAGAGATAACTAGAAATAATAACGCCAGCATGCTTTGTAGACGGCAACTCTGGAACCGAGCGAACAAGCACTTCGCAGGGAGTTGAAGGGAAGGCGGAAAAACAGCCGCTTTTCCTAACTAAATTGCGCGGGGGCCTAGGTCCACGTGCAGTAGCGCTGCGGACGACCGGTGCACTTAGACTGCAATGATGCAACGTGACTGTGAAATGCGCTGAAGCGCATTTGGGCGCCTGCGACATCGGAGCTTTAACGCCGACATTACTTTCGCGTAGGCACTTTTAGTTGTCGAAGCAACGTTGTTCGGCTGTTTTAGAGTTGGGTGTGGCCTGTGGGGCAGTGAACTAAGGCGCCATTGAACGGAAAATGTCCCGTTTTCGATCAAATCTCACGAATGCTTTTGAAACGGAGGATTCTGCTTGCTGCTACTGTCTTTATTGCACATGTAATATTAAGTAGATTAAGCAACAAGCTAGAAAAATTTAGGGCGCTCTTGAGCGTAGTTTAGATATTCAAATGAGCATCTCCGTACTCAAAAAGTTATCCAGGCCCGATCACTGAGTTTCAGTAGCAAGTTCTTTACGAAGAGTTGTGGGGGAACCCTTTACGCACTTGCTGCTGCTTGATATTTTCTGTTCATAGTTGTTCATATCTGTTTCAAAGGACAGCTAAATACGTCTCTGTAGTCTGCTTTCGCAGCTCCAATCTTCAGCTGTCAGAATTCCACAATAAGTCAAAAATAAGAAAAACATTACGGGCGGCCGACTCGGCTGGTACTGAAGATTGGGCTTTGCGGTTATAATAATTAAGAAATAATGAGGATGTGCGATCTTTCGCTAATGAAGGAGCCCGAAAATTTAAACTATGACGCATACGCTGGAAAAGGAAAAGTGCTTAGCTGGAGACGGATAAAAGACAGTGGCAAAGAACAGTTTGAGGACTGAAAACTTGTCGATTGAAATGCACGTGTGGGCAGCAAGGATACTGCAAAACGAATCTGTTTTACGAATGTAATAATATCTGTCGTCCGTTACTTCGCGATTTTGCAAAGTAAGAAAGGTAGCCACAGAACAGAACTGGAGACGCCATGCATAAAATAACCAGATACACAACGCTCAGCTTCATTACATGAGGCTGGTCTACAGAAGATCAGACTTGATTCACCCCTCAGTATGGTGCGTTTTTTTTTTCTAGAGGGGGAGGGGGCGATGGGTCTGTAGAAGTGTCTTGCGAAGTTTCAGTGAGCCTCGTTTGCATATCTTTGCTCGGAAAAGCAAAAAGACTCTGTAACTAAATTAAATTTTGTTATTAATCTGATAACTCTGAGCATGAAATGCGCATACGTCCACAAACTTCCCATTCAGGCAAGTTTCATGTAGTAGGAAGCAAATTATTTTCTGACCAAACTCCTGCCAAATTGATTAAACGTTTTTTGTGTTACCATAACAAGAGAAGAGGAACTACTATCGTTTTGTTTACTTCTTAGGGCTCAGAAGTAGCACAGAAAGAATGTAGAACACACCAAACCAGTTTAACACACACAGAGGTCAAGGTCACCTTTATTTTATGAACACGGAAAACAATTTCCTGTTATTGACAACTTTCTAGTGCGCCTAAAAAGTGTCTTACTTGGCCGCTAGGCGATGGCGCAAGATTTTAGTTAGGGAAGGAGAATGAACACGCCTGCGACGAGAAGAGGGGGAAAATTCTAGAGTACCGGTGGCGAGAAGCCACTATGGAAAAATTGCACAATTCACAAATATCACACCACAGAAATGAATGTAATGTGGCTTAAAACATAGCAAAAGAAATATATCATAATTAGCAACGAATGAAACTAGGTTTATAAGCTAAAGACATAAGAAATAAAAAGCTACAATGGGATCCTAGAGAGATCATTTTAATCGGTTAGTATTTTCTCTAGCTACTGATTTTGTGCAGCTCTGACTTAAAGGTACGACATGATAGCGCTAATCGGTTGATGCTTTTATATGCCGGGGCCCCGGGGTGGCTCAGTGGTTATGCCACTCGGCTGTTGACCTGAAAAAACGAGGGTTCGATCTCAGCCGCGGTGACCAAATTTTGATGGAGGCAAAATTCTAGACGACCATGCACTGTGCGATTCCAGTGCACGTTAAAGAACTACAGGGTGTTGAAATCACCCGAAGCCATTCACTACGGCGTAGCTCATAGCCTGAGTCACTTCGGGACGTTAAACCGCTATAAACATTTACATGCGGAATTGCTCTTCTGCACCGCCAATTGCGACCAATCACTAATTTAAATGCAACCTGCCGCAGTGTGCAGGTTGCGCACAACCCGATGGACGGGTTGCCGCGTGCCATGGTGGGTATGTTATGATGGCGTCGTATGGTTCGCACCGCGTCGCGGGTCACGCATAACGGCGGGAGCCATTTTCCCTAGCACAGACTCTTGTAAGGCTGGCACTCTTTTAAGCAGAATGGCCACTTACACTAGGCATGGGGACACAACTTTCCACCCATAATCCATGGCGATGCAAATAAAATCTGCCTATCTACAATCTGCCACTGATTGCAATTGTGAAGGAAGTTTTTTCCGCTGCTATTGCTAATAGAAGGAAAATATTTAAGGTGGCCGGTACTGCGGAGTGATTACAGTTGGAAAGATAAGGCATCATGGTGGCAAGGGAAATGTAAACGAATCTTTAGAAACTAGTTTACAGAAAGCAGTAATCCCCCCCGCTAATAGTAAAAAGGAACGAATGAGCTGAGTGGACTTTACGCGCAAGAAATCATCTTGTGATCGCTGTCTCAAGTATAAACAAAAGAGGGAACGAGCGAAATACGAGATTCATGGCACATGCAGTACATTTATTTAGCACGTGCATTACCTGTGCTTAAAGTGATCTTACTGCTAAATTGACGCTCCTATAATTGTTGAAATTTTTAGAGGAGGACATTCTTGCCTTTTCAGTGAAGTGAAAGATTTGCCATAAGCTGAAGCTTTGAAATAACTTTGAAATATATTCAAAAGCCAAGCCTTAAAGAAGTGAATATCAAAACAAACACAGCTATACCAAACTAGCTCCAGGAGTTATTTTCATTTTCAACTTATTCTGCTCTGGTTTTTAGTCAGATATGCGTGGTGCATGACCGTGAATACTACTCCGGGACGCCTTTTCAGTTTTGAACTATTGATTCAAATGTTGCATCGTTTGATCTACGATCAAAGCCAACCAAACGAGCTCGAACAGCAAAAGCAGACGACAAGCAGATGTCCCTAGCCGGCTCCGCCTCCGCCTACGCCGCCGCTCTGCTTGCAGACGGCGAGAAGAACGCGTGACGCGGGTGACATTAGGGTAGCGCAGTTTCCTATCTGGGTTGACGGCGGCCCCTGCAGCTAATAGAGAGTTTTAGTTTCACGTACGTAGAGGCTTCACGTACGTAGAGCTCTTACGGGTGACCAGTGCGCATGCGCAGAACGCAAAGGGTATGCGCGAATCTCACGTACGTACGTGACATTCGGATTTGTACGTTGAGGTCTGTGCGTTGCTTGCGTACGAAGCGTTGACAAACATGGCGGCGCTGTGCCCGCCGCTTCACAGCGATAACAGCTTCGTCGCTAATCCATCGACCCGATATCGTGCTCTAAACTGTTGTATTCGCCATCGATTTGCCCATTCTTACCTTCGCATAAAGCTTCAAGCGACAAATAGCTTTTGTTTTTCAGATATAAGGGCAATTTTCCAGCTAGCGCCGACGCAGTTCGACTGGCTTGGTTTTGACTCGTCTTGTCTTAGAGTGGCTACAGCAGTGTCTTCATCTGTCAGTAAATGGCGCTAGGAAGAACGCGCGGCGACTGTCGCGTACGTGCAACTAAAAGGTTTTGAAGCGACATGCGCGTATGCTCGTAGACTTCTCACGTATGCGTGCGTGATCTCTGTACGTACGCCAAACTAAAACTCTCTAATGCCGGTTTTCGCCCCTGGTACTGCCGCAAGACTTACCCTGAATGAAGATAAATAAACATGACCCCATTGTCCATCTCTGTGGGTAGTAAAAATTTACTCACTTGTCTTCCTCAATACCGCCATTGTACGTACAGGGGAGTAAGTAAAATACTCAATTCATATGGAGCAAATAAAAATTCCTTTTGGGTGTGGGCTAGAGTAAAAGTCAATTACTTCCATTTGGGCGTTTTTTGTTCAGAGTGCAATGTACTACACTGCTGATAATGCTAGGCCGACAAAAGCGCTCTCCGAACTGAAAAATCCTTTTTTTAATTGTCTATAGTTTTATGAGAAAAACCTTTAATACACACATATACAGGGTTTCCAGGCTAACTTTAGCCAGGGGTTAAAAAAGAAGATATCTGAGTTAGGCCATGGAGACCACTTACATACACCTACCGACTGGCTTGCGCATTATAGGCACTTTTTGTTTTGCAATTAATTAATTAGCAATTAAGATAATTTTTCCAAATGCGTAAATATCGACTTTAGACAGCAAATGTGAATAGCCAAGTTGAAGAGCACCTTCAAAAACCCCCATTCCATTTATTTGCGATAGCGAAAGCCTCACGTGTGAGCCGCCGCGGTGGCTGAGTGGTTATGGCGCTTTGCTGCCGGCCCGAAAGACGCGGGTTCGATCCAGGCCGCGGCGGTCGAATTTCGATGGAGGCGAAATTCTAGAGGCCCGTGTACTGTGCGATGTCAGAGCACGTTAAAGAACCCCAGGTGGTCGAAATTTCCGGAGCCCTTCACTACGGCGTCTCCCATAGCCTGAGTCGCTTTGGGACGTTAAACGCTCATAAACGAAACTAAACCAACGCCTCACGTGTATCTTTTTTCCGGGCTCCAAAGAAATCCCGCGAAAGACAAAAAAGTCCCGCGACTAGCGCATCCATGCGCCACGTTTGTGCTGCTCTCAATCCTGGCTTGAGTGAACGAAATCAGCGGTTGGCAAGGCGCGACAACCCGGTTGCTCCGGCAGGCCGACATCTCGACGGTGGTTGCGACGCCCACGCGAGCCAGTCTGCAAGCGTGACGGTGCAACCACCGTCGACATATCGGCCTGCCGGAGCAATGGGGCGTCGCGCCTTGCCAACCGCTGATTTCGTTCACTCAAGCCAGGATTGAGAGCAGCTCAATCGTGGCGCGCGGATGCGCTAGTCACATGATTTTTTTTTTCGCGGCATTCTTTGGAGCTCAGAAAAAAGATACAGGTTAGGCTTTCGTTATCGCAAATAAATGGAAAGGGGTTTCTGAAGGTGCTCTCCAACTTTGCCATTCATATTTGGTGGCTAAAGTCGATATTTACGCACTTAGAATTATTATCTTAATTGCTGAATAATTATTTGCAAAACAAAAAAATTGCCTATGATGCGCAAGCCGGTTGGTAGGTGTATGTAAGAGGTTTCCCTGGCCTACCTCAAATAACTTCTTTTTTAACACTTGGCTAAAGTTAGCCTGGACACCCTGTATATGTGGTTGTTTTTTTCTTCTGCTTTTATAAATCTCGAATTCATATGTATAAGCAGCCCCTCATTTCTTTTCCCCTCTCTGCTTAATTATAAGAGGGTTCTCACATAGCTTTCTCCCTTGTCGTTCGATGATATTCCACGTCACGCCAGCGGTAATACAGACCGTATCACGTACGCCGCTTAGGGACGAGGTTGGCGCGTGTGAACACTCTCAAGGTTAGGTAATATGTAAATATAAATGCCTCCAAAAGTAAAAGATTTGACAGCTGCCGTCGTACCTCAGTTGGTACAGCACTAGACGCGTAATTCGGATGTCGCCGGCTCGGCTCCCAACAGCGGCATGCGGTTGTGCTTTCTTGTGCTGTTATTAATCTCCCATTGATGGAAACCGCAAATTGAAAAAATCATCCCCTATACTCCTTGGTTTGTGTGGACCTTGGCTTCTTTCATGTGTATAACGAGCTCCTCATTTCTTTTGCCCTCTCTGCTTAATTGCTTAACGAGGGCCTCGGTTCTGGCAGCTGTAATACAAGACGTAATAAGCCCGCCGCTTATGGACGAGGGTGTGGCTGGTGAACAGTCTGAAGGTTAGGTCACATGTAAACATATATACTCCCGAGATCAGAGGAACGGGCGCAAGCCCGTTCTAAAGAGTCTTGCTCAAATTTTATTTTATTTTTGTCACCGCCAGTTCGTATCACGTCTTTTGTTGTCACGCAAGAGCTGTTTTCAATCTTTCCTCCACATGCATACACAAATATTTACTTCAGTGTCGCCATTTTCCAAGGAAGCTGGGTCAAATACAGACCGAGGAGCCGTATGTTGGTGCCGGCGAAATGGACAACAAGCCCGTGCGCTGTGCGATTGTTGAAGCACAACAATTCTAGAGGCCCGTGTATTGTGCGATGTCAGTGCTCGTTAAAGAACCCCTGGTGATCGAAATTTCCGGAGACCTTCACTACGGCGTCGCTCATAGCCTGAGTCGCTTTCGGACGCAAAAGCACCATAAACCAAACCAAACGCATGACAAGTCAAAATCATTCCGGAGCCCTCCAATGCGGCGTCTACCATAGCTCATCGGAGACGTTTTCTGTTCTCATTATCGCTATTCTCTCAGCGACAGTAATGAACAATCCCGACTTGCAGTCTCACAAACAATGAATCGCGTTAGCCCGTTAGAGGCGTTCACATCTCACCGTCCTCATCACAACTTAGATCAGCACTTCTGGTTGTTGTGTTGTGCTGCATGTTGATTACAACAGAAGGATATTTGTCAACGACATCATCGATGATGTGGCGCAGTTTTCTGGCCACTTCGTCCTCACTGAGAACATGCTCTGCATAGCTCTTCCACTTCTGAGCAGTTAATTGCATGATGTGTTGCCAAACCAGAGGTTCCACGTCTCTGGAACTTGAACGCATTATCTGGTCTTACCACGGGACCCTTTGTCTCTCCGAAAAAACACTACAGGGTTCAGTTGGCAATCGTGGTGGTCGGCGCACGGCGAGCTGACCAGCAGTTACAGCGAAGCAGTCCCCACTGTATCGATCCCCGATCGGCACGCTTCGTGAGCTCCGCCCTCACTATGTCACTGCTCCACGCTACATTTTTCCCGGACAGCCAAGCCTGTATGCCCTTTTCTGAAACTACTCATGCGCGGCACTTTATCATGCTTCACAGAATGATGTGAAGCGTTATCCATGACTATAAGACTGGCTGGTGGTAGTTGTGGGAACAGTTTCTGGGTGAACCATTTTTTATAGTCGGCCACATTCATCTCCCCGTCGTAGTTGCTTGAGCTTTTCTTAGCTCAGAAGGCTTCTGCTGCGCCTTCGACGAAACAACGTTCGCCGCCTCAATGCGTCATGATAAGTCTGCCGCCTTTGCCACTCGTGTTTTGTAGACGGCGTAGCAGGCGTCTAAAAGAAGTGGACACTCACTGCAGGAAGAGGCTGCGCCATCAAAAGACGCTCGGGGATTTATTTTCAGCCTTTTTAAAGCCCACGAAACGAAAGGAGGGAAAGGGAATGGCAGATGGAAAGACGAGCATGACGCCTGCTGTCGTGTTGATAAGTTGTGATCTGATACAGACGGCTCCACAGTCCAGATCATCGTGCTTCGTGCGCAGATTGGATGGTGCAGTCAGTCCACACTCGACTTCCTGTGTGTCCGGCGTTGACTCACGTTTCGTCGGTGAAAAAAAAACTGGCCTACCCTGGCGTCGCAGCTGCGCTATCCGGCGCAGGTACCGGTGGCGACACTGCACAGTGTGCGTCGCTTCGATCAACAGTGCATTGCGAGCGCGTTTCTTGTGCGCGAATCCAAGCTTCTTCAGCATAGTTTGCATCGTCGCTACGGACGTGGTCGGTATCGTGTCGTCGTCTTTGAAACGCTGCGCCTCCTTCGTGATTGCTGGTATTTCCCCTCTCTGGAAGAAGTTGTGCACCACCCTTCACAACACGCAAAACAAATTCGTCCATCTTCTTCGTCTGCTCACGGCCATTTTCACAAGAACGCTTCTTCGGTGGCAACACTGCTCTCCTTCGTCTGCGTTGTCTACTGGTAGAGGGTTTTCTCGCTCATCTGGGTGAGTTCTGCTGCCCTATTGATAAGCGATTTCCATTTTGAACTGCCCCTGCACTCGACGCGAAGCGCTTCAATAATGCTTAGAACTAACTGCATCGCCCACTTTTGCAAAACACGAACATTGGATGGACGGCTTACAAGCGGCACATTAACCGACTCGGCCGACGCCGTGTTACCGAAAGACGGCGGATCACCAACTCGCAACAGGGCAGGCAGAGCTGTTAGTGCGGGATTTGTGTATTAATTTCACGGCTTATTGAAACGCTTTTTGTACTTTGAGAATGTTATTCCAAACTGTTTTGAATTTCTGTGGTGATCGTTATAAAAGTAGTCCTAGACTGCTAAATTATTTGAAGGACTGTGTGCTGTGCACCTGCAGCCCTAATTGGACGACATAGCGGTACCGAGGACAGTGCTGCAAACAGCTTGTGAGACGGAACATAAAGAAGTGGCAATTCACGGTATGCAATTTAAGAACTGCGTTATACTGCCGCGAAACTTCCTTTGCTTTCTTTGGTCATCGACCATGTTCTTTTATCGTCGCTCGCAGCGCTCAGCGTTATTATGTCGCGCGAGAGGGAACCAGATCTCTCCAGAATTACTGCAGCCGAGCACTGTTTCCACGATGTTCGAGATGACTGTCAACGTTTTATACTTGCTACCTCGAAACTTAGCTGCTATTCGTAAATCAAAAGCTGCCGCAACTGACGGGCATTTTGATTTTCGACGTCTCCGAGTTGTTTACTTCTTTCTGGGCGCAAGCCAGCCCGTTAAACATCTTGAGCGCCACATCATCCTGGACTCTTCTCGTGTTCGACATCGTGCTCAACTGACGTCACAGTACTTTTAACAATAGTTTCGCATTGGCTTTGCACTCCCGATACTGGCATTCACAATCCTTTACAGTACCGCCAACAAGTCGCATCCACTATGTACCGTGTTCGGGATACGTAGGAATCAAATGAAAGTAGAGGTTACGAACGCAGAATAGGTGCTAATTGTGTAGTTTAATTTATTCTAATTGATACTGTTTGGCCTGACCTCCAGCATTGCATCAGCAGCAAATGAAGCGACAGCATACACGCGTACGTGTACACACTCGTGAAATAGCAGCTTAGAGCAGATTTAAACTAAAAACTTGTGCCGGCAGTGAAGACCCAGGTTTCATGTAACGCGCTCGGAATGAAATACGGTGTGCGCTATACTGGAATGCGACAGTCCTGCATGCGAAGAGGAAAGCGCGCTTGGGAAAGCGCTAAATGCAATCCTACTTTGGCCGCGGTGCCTTTCCCGCCCACTCGGGCGTGCGATTCACAGCGACGGAATAGCAGATTTCTAGCAATGAGAACCAGTGCTGCTTACTGACGATACTTGTTTGCAGACTCCCGCTAGCCACGCTGCTCGGAGAACGAAGTCGGCAAGGAATGGACACTGGCAGAGTAGCATGTTGCAAGATGCATTGCAAATAATACAGCACCCATCTCAATACTGAACTGAAAAAAACTCTTTTCATTTTGCAACAGCGTCAAGACTCTTCCACTGAGCGCCCAAGAAAATTGGTGCCTTGTAATGCGATCTCGCTGTATAAAGAGTTGTAACATTCAAGCTGCATACGCGCACGGCGAATGTAAAACTGGGATTCTTGGAGATTACTCGCACGCCAGTGCAAAAGCTAAGATCGCTCCGCAAGATGGAAAGATGAACCCAGTGAACGGGAATTTCGATCTAAGCAACGGGACCAGCTAGATGGGCTTCCCAAGGGGCAGCGGAGCTCGCCTTTGGACTGGAGATTATTTACGTCACCGCCTACGTTGATACAGTAAAGTAATAACCATAGGAGCCAATACAAAGCATGGAAGAAAAAAATGTGTGCGCACCTAATATTTCTGCAAAGTGTGTCACGCCATCCCGCAGAGTTCCTGTAAAAAATTGCAGGTGACACTTAAGCTCTACCTTCAGAGTATGACGCGATAGGATTAATGCCCATATATGCGGAATTGGTCAATCCCGACTTTACAGTCAAAGATCCATGGGTGTCTTCATACCACTCCTGGCACAACGATCGAACGGTTAAGCGATGCACCATGGCCCTGCGATGGCAGGTGCTGCCACCAGCGGGCTTGTGCAGCCCATGTTGATTTTGCCGAGCAACCTCTCGCCACCAATTATTAACTGCCGCCTGCCACGGCGGGCTTCTTCTCTGGGGATTTTAGCTCGAGGTCAACGACACTGTATTTTTTTGCTTCCCGAAGCCGTTAACGCTATCGCGTTAAAGTTGTGTCCAGTGGTAATCAGCCATTATACTAAGGCAGGCCTTCTGCATTTTGATTTATTTGGAATTAAACAATGTTTCTCGTAAAGTGATTGAAGGTCAGTAATAATGCGAAGTCAAAAACGCTGCAGTGAAAGAAAGTGAGAGAACGAAATTTATTTTTATTATCTGGGTATATCTGCTCAAAGGGTGAGACATTTAGTTCTGGGTCCCATTGGCTCGCGCCGCACGCTTGCCCGCTGAATCAGCCATCGCTGCTCCTTCGGGGCCTGATTTATCCCAGCCTCCTGGGAGGAAGTTGCTGGTAGAAAAATAGGGGTGTAGCCAGTAGGGAGAGGGGGGGGGGGGGGCATTCCCAGGTGGAGTGGTGGACTGAGAACTGAGAGGTAGAGTGTAAATAGACAGAGGAAAAAAGTTTGTAGCTTTAGCCTTGCCTTCGCGTTTAAGGGGAGGTGGTGGTGAAAATATTCTAAATAATTTGTTTAGGAGGTTGTAGCGGCAGTTGGAGTTTTCAGTCCGGAACACATTAGTGTAGGCTTCTGTCCGATCTCTTTCGAATGAGTACTTTTTGACTCGGCTCGTCCGAGCTGGTCAGAGCTGCCTCCCACCCTTCCTGCGTTGGCTGGTTATTAACAGTGACCGCGTTATTTCGTTGGCATGCCCACATGTACCATATGGTAAATACTGAGCATCCTCTTGAATACTGGCTTGCGAAAGCATTCGATCAAGTCACGCTACTTGAAGGTGTTTTGACAGTTTAAACGCGTTCAACAAAAGAGTCCAAACGTATTTCATGCAGGCTGCCTGACAAAAACTCGTACACACTGTCACGATTAGCAGTCGCGTTATATGGAACATGCAATGCGTGCTACAAATTTTTAACATATGCCCGAGGAGCGCACAAGACGCTCTCCTGCCCGTGGTATGTACGCAGTGGATTGGAGTTATGTCACGTGGTTTGCCAGACACGGAAAGCGTTCGGGTCAAAACATACCGAATAGAGTTGCGGTATGAAATTATACGAACGCTTTGTGCTCAAAGCACAAGAAAAAGACTGGAGGATTTAAAGCGAGCTTGCGCAAGAATACCCACAAGTTCTAAATTGCCATGGGTGCACATTCGGATTTAAAGTGAGCTTGCGCAAGAATACGCACAAGTTCTACATTGCATGGGTGCACATTCGGGCTCTGCAGAAAGGCACATGCAGAGCTCGTCCACAGCCCGGTTTTGCATGCCTCGCTCTTGTCCCCAAGCCACCAAAGAACGCGCCTTTCATTCACATTGAAAAAGGGGCTTGCTCTTGATGCGCAGTTTTCGAGGTTGTATTGCTTCAGCTAACACACATCGCATGAAATATCGCCGAAGGCAGAATCCAAGCTCTGAACGTTCGTAACAGGCATTGCGTAGTCACACGGTGCTCCCATTTTCAACGAGCTTCGCCGAAAATGCTGATTCGTTCCGGGAGTTCCAGGATATCCGGCGTCGCTTTGACGCGTTTTGCAGGCGATAAGTGCCAACGGAAAGCTCTGCCTGCGACCTCACGCCGGAACCTTGCAGTAAAGGAGAGGGCGAGCACAAACAAAAACTGGCGGTAAGTTCGGAACTTTGCAACGGCAGTAACGCACGCTAACGTAGCGGGCTGTTGCTGCAACGTGTCGGATAGGCCTTGAGGATTGAAAGCAAACATTCCCAGGCAGCGCAATATTGAATCGCTGGTGATCACTCGACGCAAGTCTGCTTTGCGCGCAGCATTATGCGGTTATTAATGAGAAAGCATTATGCGGTATTTTCGCGTCTGCAAAGAGTGTTCGCAGATTTTTTCCGCACGATTATATTGTTCTGTGCAGAAAAACGTGCAAAAGTTTGATTGTATTAGGTGGTGTCACCGTGAGTAGATCCTGAAATGGGGGATATTTTGGTTGAGGAACTATGATTAGTTAAATATATTCAATTAATGAAAATAAATGCTGTGTTTGAAGCAGGTTTTGTGTGACTGATTCGATAAAAAAACGATGTAAATGCGTGAGAAGGCTTACTTTATACAAAATGAAAAACAAACAAAAATAAACAGGGAAAAAATAGAAATTAAAACGAACCAAATTTCTAATAAAAATAAAAAAAAAATTAAAAAGGACAATGCCCGGAGAAAGGAAGGAAAGGGAAAGGCTTGCACATTTCCGCTCTTAAGCAGACTTAAGAGCAATGCTGTAATTTTTTTCGATTTGTTACCTGTGCTTTGCAATACCCGCCTATACTCGCAGACAGCCTTTTGTGACTATGCAGTGGAAGCTACGAGGCCGAGGAGCAAGGCTTTCGCAGGGGCGCTCTTATCACTCTCTCAGGAGAGAGAGAAATGGGCGTTTAAGCTGGCGGCGCGTTCCTCTTAGCTTGCGCAGCATAGCCACAAAAGGCTGTTCGCGAGTATAGTGCGAAAGTGCTTCTAGCCAGAACCGTTTAGTTGTGTTGATGGAAGCAGCTTGAATAGAGAAGCACAGCTAGGCCCCGGGTGGAAGGTTTGCGATTTCGTCTATATGTTGTAAAGATACATACGCGCGTATAATAAAGTTAACAAACCTGTAAGAACTGCAGCCAATTTTTTCAATAAATCTCTCAAAAACATCGTAACTTATAAGTAGGAAGATGCGCAGGCAGAAGAGAGAAATCAGCTAGCCCAAGTCCAAAAAATGAAATTACTGAATTTTATATTGTTCGACGTTCGATACACACAAGCATTCGCTTCCGAACGAACTTCATTACAGCGTATGTCGGAGAGCTTCTTCTGTAGGCGATGCATCTTTAACGGATTGAACGCATAAATAGCGTGACTTTATCGTAGTAATACGTCACAATTCTCTGTACGAATTATGGCTATATATTGCATTTTTTTGACTTCGAAGTATGGTCAAGGCGCATACTGCTCATATGAACGTAATAGTGATCACTACAAGCCCGTGTACCAATCTGTATAGGTTTCCAAAGTCGCTTCGGTCGAATATATTCATTACAACCAACAGCTTCTTGCTGTTTTCTAACACTGGACCCACTTCCTCTTGCAGGCCAACGAGCAGCTTCATACTGATAGGCTAACATGAAAAAATACTTCTTCAAATTACAGTGCCGAAGGAACCAGAAGAAGGAGAGATTCGCGAATAATGTGGTTAGCCTAGCGTTAAGCGATAGAAAGGAAAAGAGAAAGATAGAATGTTAACCAGAAGGGTGTTCGTGACTACGAGATGAGCCGCTGCTCTGTGAAGTTGTGCAGCTTGCTCGAGTAGAAGAAACGATCAAAGGGACTTCGGGGCTAGAAAATTCTGCAGTCAGTAAATTTGCCTGAAAGCCTGCACACACGAAAAGTTCAAATCTCCGGCTTAAGGCTGATATGCGGAATTGGTCATTGTGAATTTTACATTAGCAGATCCATGGTAGTCCTCATAAAAACTCTTAGCGCACTGGTGCAGCGGTTAAGCGATGCGACAAAGCCCTGAGCTTGTAGATGTTGCAACCGGTGGGGCTTGTGTGACCCCCAGCAACTCTGGCGAATAATCATTAATTTAACTACCAGCTGCACCGGAAGTCAGTGTGTTCGCTCGTTTGACAGATTGTGATGACGCCACAAGTTTATGTGACGAAGGACACTCACCTAGTTCGCTTCTCCGGTGGTTTTTCGCGGTAGCCTTAACGAGGTGGCCTTAACGCTATCGCGTTGGTAGAGAGTTTTAGCACAGCGCGATCCGCTACCGTGATCTGCTTCCTCGGGGCGCCACAGCGTACGCGCTGATTGGTCCACACGTGGCAGGCACGCACACCGCTGACGAGAACGTGGCGCCATCTTGCGTCCTCAGGGCGTTCTGCGAATGCACAGTGCGCCTCGCGGAAGCGGTTCACGGTTGAGGATCGCGCTATGCTATAACTCTCTGTTACTTCGGGCATACGAAAAATTGCCGTTCCGTATGCGTGTTGGGCCGTGGCCACAGATCAGCGTACGCAAAATTAGGCAGGCTGTCTGAATGGGTGACTGGTATTTTCAGAGATACATTGAAATCAATATCCTCAAGTGAAAAACTTCAATTTTCCACGAATCTAGGAATGTTAACGTAAAAAGGGTGACGAGCGCACAAAGAGAATGCCAGCGAGTTTAGCGCGACATAGAAAACTCGGTTTTCAAGCAAAGAGGAAGAAAAAGTTTAAAGAAAATACGGAGACTATTTTACGAGTGGAAATCAACTTGAAATTATGGCACTACGCTGTAAACAATGACCTGAGTAGCTTTTTGCGTTCATAGCGACTACGTCTCGCCCAATTCGTTTGCATCGTTCCAATTGCCCAGCTAATTACCCTATTTCAGCACTACTGTGATGGCGTTGTATATGTCAAGTACTACGGCCCGAAAAAATGGCGGCAGGGTACGGAGAGCGAATTCAGCGTAATACTTAAGCTGGCCTTAAGGAAAATCGTGTCTCTGTCTATGCTAACCAATGAAAGTGCAGAGAAATAAAATAACATATGGGTGACCATGCTTGAACCGTACTTCTTGCTCGTGTGGGCGTTTTTGTGTACGTGTGTGAATGTGAGGAAAGTCTATAAGCAGATGTTTTGCATCCCAATTAAAGTTTTCGAATTCACTATTGAGCGAGCATACGCTTTCCTTCCGCCACTGTTCAAAGCTGATTGTAAGGCAGAAGCTCCTGGTGTATCCATTCAAGAATTGGTCTGGTATATAAAGTAAAAGATGTGCAAACAGTAGGCATGGTATCATGTGTAGCGCTGCTCAAGCCGCTCAAGATATATTGCACCAACTTCCTTCGAGGTTGAAAAAACACAGCCTGTTTTTGGCAGCTGCACTTAATTTGCTCCAGATAAATGCAGACTTGTGCGCGCTGAGCGTGCTGCTGAAGCGCCCTGCGTTCTTGAAGCGGGCTCATCACTTTTCCAGGTGCCGAAACCCGAGTCACGAACCGGCATCATCTCTCCTCGTCGAAATTAGAAAGAGTGGGGTATTTCGTGCACGTCCGAATTGAATGATTAATATTCTCGCCCCCGGGGCCACGTGGGAAGTTTCCAGCATAGCAGGCACAAGTTTTTCAATCTCCCAACCGTGAGGAATTGCAGTCAACGGGTAGCAACGATGATGCAAGCTTAAAACTTTCCCTCGGAAGGGTGGCTGTGCGTCCGCTTTGTATATGCTCCACACGCTCTGCCGCCGTCATGGTAACCGACTGACCCAAAAATAGGGTCCACCAAGAGAGGTGGGCGGTTGTATCTTCGTCTGCGTAATCTTCATGTTGCCCCGGTTATGGTTAGTCTTCGCACATATTTGTTTCCTACTGCGGCATTTTAACGCTGGGCGCTCCACACGTCAGCGTTGTTAACTGCACCGGTGGGCTAATGTGCGGACAGAGAACATACATATTTTGCAGGCTTTCTTTTGATAATATCTCTCCTGTGCGTGTCGAATTTACTTTCACTAAAAAAATATATTCCTACTGAAGGTACTCTATATGTCTATGTTAGCAGCATAGACTACAACATAAATAAGTGGGGATGCACCAGAGGTGTTCCATTTAGCTCCAACGGTGCAGCTGATGTTTATGGTACATCAATCTGTGCACACTAACTACATATAATTAAATACATGCAAAATCAACCACCAAAAGTAGTTATTCGCTAAAAGCTAATTTTTTTCGTAAACTAATAGGAAAAGGAACCACTATCACTCAGCGGTCTTCGGTGGTTAAGAGAATATATAATGTGTTACCCATAACTTGATCCATGGATTTAGGAAACGTGGCTCATCGGAGCTGGGTGATACCAAGGTCATATGGTTTTCAAACGTGTGGCACTCCAGAGAATATTTTCCCCCTTAATTAGTTAATTATCCTAGATTAATTATGAAAAATAAAGAGCATTCACTTCTTTAGGGTCATGTCAGGTTCGTTAAGTTGTAGATTGCGTTAAGAAACAACCAATCCAGTTTTTTGTAACAACATTCCTTATACGTGGTTTGTTTTTTTTTCACCATTTCAAGCTAGCCAGGGAAATATGGAAAAAAGCCGTGCGATTGCGCTTTTGAGCTACGGTATTGTAGCGCTGCCAAGCGCGTCCTGAGTGAACGAAGCGTGCGCGCTCACGGCCTCTAAGTTAACGGCTGACGCCGCTCTGAGCATATATAGTCTTGAAAGCGCGTCAGGACATTCTTTCTGGAAATAGAAAGCACGCGCCGGGATCTGCGACAAGTGATAAGCAGGCCATGGACAGCCAATTCAGACGAGGTTCCATTCAACCATCGCATATTGAAAACAAAAACGAAGAGAAAGCAGTGAAGTCACTTATTGCACGGTAGCCCCTGTTTTTTTTTATATGATGTTGGAGCCCGTCGAACTAAGGCGGCCGCTTTCTTAGGCACGGTCAGTGCGTGCATTTCTTTCGTATAAACCACAGTTGGGAGCGCTAGAATATGGTAGAGCATAAGCGCAGTAACGTGTTTTTTTTCATATTTCGCGGCCTTTCATTAAATACCAGAAAAAAGGACCACGTAGGAGGTATGCTACTGAAAAAAATTGAATCGGTTCTTTCTTAACTCCCTCTAAAACTTAAGAGAACGCACGTCACCGTATGAACATTAGAAAATTTGCTTAATTTGTCTCAGCTAACCAACTAATTAGGAATTTTTAAAAAATACTCTGAGGAATCCCACACAATGGGTAACAACCTTTCATTGGTTTAGCCGAGCGCCGGTGAGCCGCTTTTTTTTTTCACTTCTTCATTCATGCTATGTGGAACACCCTCTATATACAACAAGAATAGAATTCAGTTAACGCGCACTTACATAATCGGTTCCCGCGATGCGCCGACTCTTCAGCGGGCCAAACAAGATAACTACTTTATCGTTAGCAGTTACTAAAGCATAGTTCCCGATTCAGGGCGCTCAACAGACCGACGGCACCCGAGAAAGCGTAGGCAGGTAGCCGTGCTCGTCGTTTCCGCGAAGCTGTCCCTGTGCTCTTCGCAATTTTAGGAGGTCGCGAGCACAGAAACAAACACCATCGTAGCTCTCGCTGCACCGACCTCACTAACTCATGAAGGGACACAACGCGAAAGTGACTAGCGCTGCGAAGAAAGACCGAGGCAACACGGCCGACGCAGCTCAGCAAACAAAGACGACGGGCGGGGGTCGCCACGGACACGCTGTTCGAAAAAAAGAGAAAGGAAGAAGAGGGAATAGCTTTTTCTCCCTTCGCCACCAACTGAAAGAGGTGCCCCGAGTTAGCAGCGATGAGAGTTCCTCGCGCTTTCCATCCGGTGGGCCAGCTTATCTTTGCGCTCCTTCCCCGAAAAGGGAACGCACTCCTTTCCATTCTGCTTTTGTGCATCGTGTATCTGGTTTTACCTCGACTGCGGTTACCGCATTTTAATGCAGCATTAAAATTTTGGTCCACGCTCAAGGACACCATAGGAGTGCAATTAATTCCGAGCCGACAACTCTGACGTGCCCCCTACCCACTCTCTGCCCTTAGCAAAAATTTTGGCATAGATTATATGGGCCCTTACATAGGCCTTTTACATAGGTCTTTATGGAATAATACATTTTTGTTTGACTTGTGAAATTTCTCTTGCCCTGATAAATGGCAGGATATGCTCCACAGCGACTTCTAATGTAGCAGGTTCATTAGAGGATACCCTATAAGTCAAACAGAGAGCCCAAGAGAGCTAGTATTTGCCGACTAGACCACTGATTGGTGATGCTAGTATATAATGGGTGAGTGTTCTCAGACTATTATCTTTTTTCTTCAAGTGGAACATACTGAAATTTTACTTAAGGCTGTGAAGTCGCCAGTTTTTGGATTTACATCAGGAGTACGCTCAAATAATTAACAGGAATAAAAGTAAACTGAATAAAACTACATTTTCAAACAGCCTCAAGACGCCTCCTTTAATCAAGCTTCAAACGGGGGTACAAAAAATAGAGTTTAAGGGTTATAAATATCAGAAAGCAATGCTACTCGCGAAATCTCTCATGTAGTAAAAAATAAAAGCAAGCCCAAGATTGATTTATATTGACATGACCATCACTAATCTCCTCAGACTTCGTACATTATAATGCACCTTTGTTTTCTTACGAAATTATATAAAAACTCATCACTCCCACAACATAAGTGCCTTTGTTAGTCAGAGATTACTCGCTCTACTAACAAGTAATCAGGTTTTCAACAAGTCTGAAACTATAGACGTGCTCTGAGCTGCGTCCCAAGTTTATTGATAGGTCTGCACCAGATTTCTGCTTCCAGCGGCCCAATCGCTCCCAAGTTTTTCACGCGTTTCCATGAGATATCTTGTCATTTTGATTTAAATACGCATTCGATCGTGCATGTATTTAATTAAATACACGCAGTAACGTTCTTGCCGGTATATGTAGGCCCAGAGGCCCGTTACGAAGAACATTAATAAAATTCAAGAAAAAACTGTCGGATCTACGGCTCCTCAATTTTGTATCTACATTCATGGGACCACCCAGTCTTGAGTTACGTATTTGTGTTAAAGCTGACGTCAAGAACGTTTGCTCAGGCCTGGCGAGGATATTGGAGCTACTTCAGAGTCGAAGTAATAATTGAAGCCTTAAAATTTGGCTCTTTGAAATATTGTGTACCATCGCAGTATAAATATTGCAAGTCCATAATTCGTGACGTTGAAAGCTGACCTTGGCAACGTAAACGGTGATTTTACGTTTCTTATATGACCATCATTACGTGGCAACATTCCCAAGCATATGGACGAGATGTAGTGAAGCATGCAGCGTGCTGAACGTGTTTTCATTTTCAGGATTATTTTGGGGGAGGCCACATGAGTTGCTGATACTTTACGCCGCTACTACCGCTGGTGTACGCCTCGAGTGCACGCCGCTGGTAGCTGCTGCTACCTACCGCAATATGAACGCCATTTCCTGCTTCTGGACTTATGGAAATAAGTGGCTTTTTTGCCGAAGTCTTGCATCAAGCTGTACTCAGGCTTTTAGACGCCTGCGTTCCAACTGTTTCTGAGCAACTACAGATTCCGCACGGGTGCCTTTCGCGCCTTTCTTTCCTTCCAGCCTTTTTGCGATAGTTCTTTGGCTGAGGAGCAACACGAGTGGCTGATGAAGCTGAACACAAAAAGGATGATAAAGATGATTAGCCAGGCTCATACTACAAACCTGACGGCATTGCTCTCGTTAAGTAACATGAACTGTCTTGACCAGACTATGCAGTCGCTTGGTAGGAAGCTGGATAGAGTGCTATACAGTTGTTTAGTTGAAACATTCACAGCCAAGCATTCCCAAATGTAGAAACTCACCACACAACACGTCACGTTGCCATTGCACTTAAATGACATGCTGTAAGGAATGTCTACAGATTAGCATGTGCTATCATTATTTAATGGGGAGTTGCAGGTGAAGTAATGGCCGCTCGTGCATTCGCCAGAGGTGAAGAATCCCTAAGTGTTTAGTGCAAGGATCAGAAGGGTATAACACTCTTTTTCTTTACATCCGCCAGAAATAGAAGAGTCTCGTTTAGGAGGCTTTGAACAGAGCATGTGTGTGTTAAACTGGAAACACTTCTTGGTGCTTTCATTTTCTGGTATTTGCATGCGGAAGTCTACTAATAAAGCATAAAGAACGTTCAGTCTTGTGTTATTTATATGCCTATACTTATATATTTATACCTTCCAATTTCTCACTCGTTAGTATGTGGCCATAAGCATGTGCTTAGCCCTTAGTATGATGTTCTCATCATTCATGTGGAAATGTAACTGGACTGCTTTTCTTATATTTTATTCTTTCTTGTATGAATCGTTTCTGGTCATCGCCTTACTGTTTATTTGTGTTTTGTGCAAACTTTCTTCACCTTACGCTGCTAATGTGTTGAGCTAATCCTCCTTAATCCTATGTATGACGAGCACATCGTTCATTTGTAACTGTAGGATGACTGTCTTGTAGCTTGTAGCTTTCTCTTTTGAAAGCAGTTGGCGGCAGTTTTTTTTTGTAGTGTTTAGTTGTACTCTTTGCACGTACTTTACTCCTAATTTCGTATGTGTTCTTTCAGAACTAAATTTCATATATAATAATACTGTGGCTCTAATTCCGGTAATATATTCGTACAATATTGTGTGATGTTTTTCTTGGAGCTTTTGCAGAACCCTGCACTTCTGGCTCTGATGCTGTTATGGTCAGTCTGGGCCAACTAGGGTGCTGCTTACCGTGTGGCGATTTTTCTTACCTGCTTTTTCTTGTTAGCTAAATTGTCCATGGCGCTGAGAATTCAAACTGCTATTTGTCGTGCAAATGATCCGCGACATCGGCCAAGTGTCAAGTCGTCTCGGTCAACCGCATTGCACCTGAGAGCGTGCACCTACTAAAATTATTAGCCATGAGAACGTGTATATACGTCGGCACCATAGGTAGGGGAGCGCCCATGAAGAGGCGTTTGCTGTTCCATTGTTATGCTATAGCATAGAAGCCTCGTTGGAGCGTAAACCCGCGAACCGGCGTCGTAACACTTACCCGTTGCCGGATTTGCTGGTAGGCAGGGACGTCAAGTAAGGGGATAAATCCCATTCGCGGGAAGGACATGACCTCACGTGACCGGCAGTGATGTTACCAGAGCGAAGAAATTACGTTGGCTGGACAAACGTGATATCAATACACAAAAAATTACTCACCCGGCCACGTTTTTCCGTGCGAAGCCTTCATCTGGCAACCATGCTAAGTGGTGTATGGAAAGAACTGGAGAAGAACATTGGTCGGGAAGAGCAACTTGGGTCTCACAACACCTACCAGACCGGCAGTGACACCACCAGATCAAGTTCATCTGTGTGAATCCTGCTGCCAACCGTGGCAGGGGGCAGTGGGAGACGAAGTTGGCTCACTCAGAACTGCCTTTTGAGCGCCAGCTCATTCACCAATCCTGGCAAGCGGCCTTTGTCAACGGGATCCTGGACCAGAGAAGACCGCCAAAGTAATACAAAAAGCTCAACAAAGTTTATTACTGCTACTACTAGGGGGCAGGTGGTGTTCAGGAAGAGCATTTTGAAGAGCGCAGAAAGAGCATTGGGCTGGTCGGGTTTGACATCACCCCCTGCTTGATGGTGCGAAGAAGTTGCAGCTGGCGGTGCAGAACGCCCGTGCCGGCTCGTGTCAGTCTACAACTGCTTCTCCGTGTGTCCAGACGTGGCTGAACATGTATCGGCACGTCGGAGGAGGTCGCCGTAGGCATGCTTATACAGACTAAAAGGAAGAAACACTGGTGTTTCTAAGGCGTGATGCGCGTTAAGGAAGGCTATAGAACCAGCCTCTATGCTGTCGCATTACCAGGCGTAATCAGTGACTAATTGTTCCACAAGTTTTTGAGTTGCATACTACTGTATCAACCCTCAGTGCAGCACATATACCCACCATAAAAGCACAGCTAATGAACCCAAGGAGGAAGCCACCGGTAGTATGGATGCGCCAATATCGCCGATACACCATTACATGCATGGACAAATAGAAGCTGCATCGGTGTATTGGTCTATCGTTTAATAGTGCAGTATAAAGAAACCGATAGGATTTCTATTCACTTTTTCTATCGGAATTTTATCGGGTTACCATTTAATGGCGTAAAAAGTCATTAATGGAAACAACTGCGAACCCGCAAGAATAGCTCAACCTGAACAGTTTACTTGGACCTTGTTTGCATATTTCCTAAAATTTTTGTAAAAGAAAAATTGTGGGTTGGAAATGCCAACCAGCGCGTATTAGTACCCTGAAATATTACAACTAACGGCGCTATTGCAGCAAAAAAATACTGCCACCGAGCTGCTGCAGCAAAAGCGACAAAAAATAGCAGAGTTTTACGTCCTACTAACCAAGCAGGACGTGGGAAAGCGCTTGAGGCAACAGTGCCTCAAAGGCAACCCTTCCTCAAAGGCAAACGCATGAAACATGTCGTCGGCAGCTATCGGCAGACGCGCGCGGGGAGGGAATGCTAGTGCCGCGCGTTGACGGAGCAGCTGCGCAATGCCTCGGCCGCTAAAGTTCCATATACAAGGACAGAGACTGAGGCTTCACACATAGCTGGGGTTTTTTCAGCTTTGCTAGTGAAGTAGCCTAGTGAAGTAGCGCTTTGCGCTGAACATAGCTTTTTAAAAAGGAGATCACATGGGTAGCAAAAAGTGTAGTCTTCTTTTTTGCACTAAAATAATAGAAAATGGTTTGCATCCGAGAAATTTCTCCTCAAGCTCCAGGAGTTTCAATAGAAAAGAAATCAGGGGTTGATGTAGAGCCGAGAGCAGCTCTTGCGTGCGCATAAATACAGGTCAGCTTTGGGCGCAGGTAGTGTTTTTCAGTCTTAGAGTACACTGCTTCGCGATGGCCATTTCTCATGGACGCTCATTTTTCCATAATATACTCTGCAGTCCCTAAACAACGATTATTAGTGCGCGGTGCTAGTGAAAAGACACCTCCCCACCACATTCTTCACAGTACATTCGAATTTCGTCAAAGATGTTTCTTTTTATTTCAGATTTAACTGTTAAGTATTGCAAAGACGGCGGTGCCGGCGTATGACCCCCTCTCACCGGGCTTTTTTTCGCAATCTGAAAAAAATAGTAATTTCATGCAGCACTGATAGAAAATTTTCTGTTGACTGGTTTTCTGCTTTTTCGTGCCAACAAGCAGCCCCGTTTTTCAGAATTTCCAAAAACACCACAAATGACACTTAACCAATTAAAATCTCACTGCATCTCCATTCTCGGAGTTTTTCACCTTTTTTGATGAATTTCCTGCGACCGCTCTCAGATGGCGCCAGGCGTCCTAGAAACGAGTAGCGGCTTCACATGCTGCTCTGCACCGGCAGGTGGCGCTAGATGGATAGGATGGTGGGAAGCCAAGACGGATCGCCTCAAGAGAATAGAGAGAGGCAAAGAAGCGGAGCTTGCTCAGGAGGAAATAAATGAACAGGGAGAAACTTATCGACAAAATAAACTAGAACTCATATCTTCGCCCAAGGCAAACTAAAGCAGTCTACGGACCGCTGGATGGTTGAAGTTTTCGATGAAACTATAAGCAGGCAAAGAGAATTCTAGAGGAGAATAAAAACTCTTTTGGTAAAAGGAATGAATGAAAGCAGGAACTGCTTCAAGATTTCGAGGAACACTGTTTAAGGAAAATGACGCTGAGGAATACATTGTACCAGTTGTAGTAGAGATAATTAGGAGCACCCATGGGGATATTGCCATCAGTGGATATGACGCAGGGGCAAACATAACGGTAAAATGTTTTGAATTGAACAATCATTGCTTGGCAAATGACGGAGATATATACTCCTAAATGTCCCACCCCGCTGGGATAGCTCTTTATGAGCTTGGTCCAAGGAGTGAGAAGTGTTGCTGAAAGCATTGAGAACTGTCATATCGATTAAGCAAAATCTGGGCAGCTTCCGACATCTGGCGAATGAATGTGAGCCATAAAGAAAAAGGAGGTAGAAACAACGTAAAGTCATTCAGACTGATTACAACGATATCAGTTACATACACTCTGGAAGTGCAGGCAGTGAAATTAAATATGCAGACATGGGTAGAAACTAATACTCGGAGGTGTTGAGAGAACTTGGAGTCGGCAGGAGAACTTGGAGATACTAGGAGAACTTGAGAACAGGTTCAGGAGACGTTCAGCTGACAGACTGTTCGGGCTTACACGATGCATAGAAATAGCCAAGGCAGGAAACAGTCCTCGGCATCTGATATTAGCGGAGTGTCCATCGGAGCGTACTCTAAGAGGAGGGTATCGGCAATGAGATAATGGAATATCTATATTAAATACACTGAGATAATTAAAGTAAAATTACAAGGAAATGAATAAAAAGCTCGACAATAGTCAACTTACACAAATGACTAAGCGTTCTGTGTTAACCGCGGCTGTTTATGATTTATATGATAAATACGGAAAGACTCTTACAAGAAATTAATAATCCTTGTAATGTGTCGTACACATTAGTAGCAATGGTTCAATTTTCATTGTATGCGCACGATATTGTACAATTCACTGATAGACAGTTAGACTTACAGGCTAGGGTTCATAATTGTGAAGGAGGCGCGTTAGGCTTCACTTTTAGCGCCATTAAGTCCGGTTTGTTGACATGTAACGATTACAGTGATCAGATATCTGCAAATATACATAGGAAAGGCCGAAAATAACGCTAGGGCGAAAGGGCGAAGAGTTACCGCGATATAGAAGCACAGATCATTATAAAGGTCATGGGCAGACAAAGGACGGAAATTGAGGGGGTCGTATTGACGTTCTATTGGATTAAATCAACAGTCACCGTATCGAAGGAGCACAGGGAAATGTTTCTATATTTTATACATAATTATGAGGTTGCAACAAGTATGAAGTACTAGGAAGTATTTGGAAATGGAGAACGAAGACAAGGCTTAAGTTTGGTAATGCGGTTTTGTGCTAAAGGAAAGAAGTTCCTTTGGGACTAGAAATAAAGAAGCGAGTGGTCGTAGATCAGCACACGGAGCCCACGGAAAAATTACAAATGCCACAGTACAGAGAGACAGGGGCTGGGAATCGTTCAAAGCGTGGGAAGCTCGGAGGAAATTATTATACGAAGAACGTCTGAAGAAACTGGTCAATTCCAAGTGGGCGACAAAGGCATCTGAATATATGTACAGAAAGAGTGTCGTCGCTTAGTGGCTCAAAAAGACTAGAAAACTCAGCGGTAAGTGTGCAGGAAACTAGGACATAGAAATACGTAGCTTCGAACGACAGGTAAAAAGTGCAGGGATTACTGGATTAATACAATGAATGAAAAGCAGAGGTTAAAATGAATAAATAATAATGAATAAAAGGCTGCGGAAAATTAAAAAGGGACATAAAGAAGGAAACCACCTGTGGTAACTCAAGGGGGCGCGTCCGACATTATCAGGCGAAATGAGGCTGTCTTAGAACGCGCAGCTACAATAAAGAAATTTAATCAGGAGGTTGACAACGCAGAAGTCGCTGTTAGCTGTATAAAAACAGCTGGCGCGTAGGTGGAGCCGCAGACAATCGACGCGTGCTTTGGGGGAATTTAAACTCAGTGAATTCAACAATTAATAAATGTGTAGGACGGTTGAATGACAAAACCAGGAGACTATGTAAGCGAGAAGTAGCGTTGCCATACTGCATCGCACAAAACAACCTAGTCAGGCAGTGAAGGTCGCTCCCCTTTTAACAGAATAAGGTACATCATTATGCGGCTTTTATTTAAGTAATAAATTGTAACCATGTATTGCACTAAATGAGCATAGATTTTTAAACGCATGACCAGGCGAAAAGCGACGTCGATGAGGTCGCCTTATACCGCGTGGTCTTCTCGCAGAAATTAGCAGCGCTTTTACTCTGTGTTTCTTGTGAAGTGGTTGAGCTGCACGTAATATATTTAAGGCCGCTGTGGCACTATTTTCGCGCCATTATATTCGACTCTTGTCATCCGCCCGTATGTCTGATTCCAGCTGTAGCGAATGGTTTCGGTCATCAAAGAGGAAAAATAATTTGAATGTGCACTGAACACAGTCAACGACTGGGAATCGATACCGCGCTCTCAGTACTTGCCGGAGGAGCGTTGCGAACGTTCCCGGTGCTACCAATCGTTGTCGCTAGTGGACGCAAAAAAAAATGAGGCCATTTTAACTAATCCAAATGGGCGGCTAGCATGCTTCGCGCCAAAGTGATTTCGAATCCAGTTTGGGACATAGTAGTCGCGGAGCGCACACTGTGCGAGCAGCAGGACCGGTGGCCCCACGTGACGACAACACACCGGCTTCCATCTTAAGCTTCTTTCGCGGTTATTACACAGCGTACGCAAGCAAATTTTGGACTGATGCAAATGTCATTGCTTAACATAAGCAGAGCCTAGCTTGTGTCCTCCTACTAATCAAGCAACAAGCAACCAAACAACAACAGTTGCACTGATATGCTGTCGTCGAAACCAACGCATTCATGGGAGAAGTTTGCCTTCACGAGAAAAATATTGGGCTAAACTAGGACACGGCCCAGTTAAACAATCGGCGTGAGCGGACGGCTGGGCGGCTGCGGCGGCGGCTGGTTTTCGCTGACGCTTTCTGTGTTCTCAATTGAGCGTGGCTATCCAAGAAGGAACTTCGGCCAAGGCGGCAGTCCCGGAAGTTGGAGGTTCGCCCTGTACGCGTCCTCACCGGCAGCGCTGTCGCTGCTACGAGGTCCTCATCGTAGGTAGCTTGGACGCCGCCGATCGGCTTCTCGCTCGGCGGCGAGTTCAACTCGGTGCTGTCGACTGCAAGCCTTGCCAGCGCGAACGCAAGGCGCATCCGTTTCAGTTATTCTATATAGGCTTTAAGCCCGGCAAAGCTCCGCTGGTGCGGGCTCCCTCCCTATTTCCTTTACATTTTTTAGTGACTAATAAAAGGGCACCTGTTGCGACATACACGTGGTCTGGTTTTCGGTCAGCTACTTTGTTTCTCCGACCGCCCGCAGAGTGAATCCTGGCTCAGCCCCTTCTCATCGAGCACTTCGGTTCGGAGCTGGATCCGCTAGGGGAGACAGAGAAACCCAGATCCGATTAGATCGGCTCTCGTGGCAGTGCCTTCACTGTTTCTTTAACGAGCAGAGGGCGGCATATAATGTGTTTATATATTCTTTTATTCTGTCTGTCGGCATTGACGTCCCTCTAATTTCTCGTCCTACATCTCCTCATATTTCTCCATTCACCGCCCCTATATTCGTCATCTCATCCTTCGCTCCTTCCTGATTTAATCAGTGACATACACGCGACGGCCCAGGGTCGGTTGCGTGTAATGGCTCACGTTATAAAAAATTCAAGTAAACATTTTTTAAACAAATACACAAGCTATCCGCATAGCAAGCTGAAGGAAACAGTGAGCAGCAGCTATCACCCATCCGAGCTGGAGCAGCCGCTTCAGCGACAGAGAACAAGAGAAAGGCGTGGCAAATTAACTTGAAATAGCGAAAGCGTCGACATTCTTCAAATACACTTAGTTTCAACTGACATCATAGAGGCCGCCGTGTCTGCAGCGAGAAGCGCGCCGTAAACCTGCGCCTGAGTCTGCACTGCTGCTAACTCGATTGCGCATACCAAGTTTCGCGCAGGATGTCTAAGAAGACGCTTCTTCCCCGTCTGTCGGTGCATGGCCTACCATGCGAGAGGCTTATTGGGAACGCCGCTTGTAGTAATGTCGTGAATCACCTCGCGGCCGATTAAAGGAATTTCATACATAACTGAAATTCAAGAGGGAAATGATTCAGGTGAATGGGCGCAAGGTGGTGAGGCACACAGAATATAGGGTTACACCAGTACTTCTTTATCACGTGCATGGAAATCAATGTAAACAAAACAGTTTTGCTGCGAGTCACACGGAAAAAAGAACCTAGTGTATTTTCTTATGTACTAAACAACACAATAATATCTGAGGTTGAAAAATACAAGTATTTGGGTCTCACATTCAACAGTAAACTCTCTTGGTCAAACCATATTTCCATTACATGTTCAGCAGCATTGCGCAAATTGTGGTTCTTGAAAAGGAAACTTAGAAATGCACCTGCAAATACCAAAATGTTAGCATACAACACATTTGTCCGTTCCAAACTGGAGTATGCAGCAGTTGTATGGGATCCTCATACTAAAAAGAATATAATGAATTTAGAGCGTGTTCAAAGGAAGGCTATCAGATTCATCTTTAGTAAATATAAAAGAGAGGATTCTCCGTCTTTAATAATGCTTGCAAATAAAATCAGTACGCTGGAAAACAGGCGGAAGATAAGTCGTCTCCAATTTTTACATAACATTATAAATGGAAAAAGCGCACTTCAGCAGCCTCATTGCGTAAAACCTCTAAGTTCACGCCAGACAAGACACAGACATAACCTTTCACTTACGCCAATATTTTCTAAAACAAAATCCCATATGAATAGTTTCTTTCCGCGTACTATACATGAATGGAATTCTATACCTGTCGATGTATTGCAGTCACAAAACTTTGCAGAAGAGCTGGAAAAACATCTTTCTTCCATAAACTAACTGAAACAAAACCAGTGTTCACAATCTGTTATGTTTTCCTAACTCCTTCACTTTGTGATGCCTTTTTTTCCCCCCAGAAACAGTTCTGTTGTTCTGAGTAAAAATTGCCCGCCTGTTTGTTATTTCACATGTGCCACTCTTCATGTTTTGTTCGTTATTGAGCTGGTGCCAGAGCGTATTCATTGAGTAACACTGCTACACCCAGCATTATTTTTCGTTAGTGTTTATTGTTGTTTTGCATTGTCACACTTTTTACTGTATTGCCCCTCCTGCTAGGGCCAGTTTATTGGCCTGCAGTATCAATAAATAAAATAAAATAAATAAAAACAGCAGCCACCGCCATCGACCAAGCCAAGGGCGTGTTGCAGCTTGAGGGGTGTACGAACGCGTCTGTATCTTCAGAGTTATCGACTCCAATCATCCCTGCGGTGTTGACCTCTTTGGCCACTAGGTGGCGGCAGCGTTTCCGGCTGTTGCACAGAGGGCCGCTGAGTGTGTTGTATTTGTGTATTGTGCAGCTGAGGGCGGGATGGGGAAAAGTTATGGCGCACATGAGAGCAGGGCTCCAAAGACGAAGTTGTGAAATTGCCGCTCACGAGCAGTGTGCAGCCACACCGTCCACCTTAGCCATACCTAATCATCCTTTGTATATTAAATGTAATATCAAGTAAGAATCGAATGAATACGTGCATATGCAAAAATTGCTAGTTTTTCAGAGTTGTGCCACTATTGAGCACCTTTATTGTCCTCATTGTCCTGCAAAAGACGTACATTTCCGTTTTCACGAAACTGAAAGTTACGAGCCTAAATGTATGTCCATAGTTCACCTGGTTATTCGGCACGTTGTTGTCGCACTTGCACAGGATACAGGTATTCAAGCTAGTGGTATGGTCGTCCGAGAATGTATTCGGAACCGAGTTCCAATCGCTATGTTTCGATACTCTAAACAGTGGTATGGTCGTCCGAGAATGTATTCGGAACCGAGTTCCAATCGCTATGTTTCGATACTCTAAACAATGTTCTTGGTGCCCGCGGCAACGTGTTTGCCAGAGGTTTCAAGATTAACCACTTGTTGCTCTTTAACATGCGTTCACATCACACAGCACCCCGGCGTTTTTTCATTAGATCCCATTTGCGTTCTTCGCGGTCAGGATTCGATCTCCCGAGTCTGGGATCAGCTTCCGAGGGCTAAGACCACTGAGTCAGTTCAGCAGGTCTTAAGAATGAAACAAAATGATCCTAGAATGACAGGACCAGCTGCTTAGCATTTGACCTTAAACACTTTTTTATGGTTAGCCCCATTGTTAGATCTATCTTAACGACCATCGGTTATCTTGCCTTCGCGTTACATGTCCTGCCTTTTAGAGCTATAGGTACCGGCAATGCAGTTAAAAAAAGTTGTAGAGGGATCCCATGCCCGTAAAGCCGAAGCCAGCAAAAGAAATACCCAAACAAATAATGCTGGAACTTTAAACTCCAGTAACTTCTTTCAGCGCGTTTCGATTTTGATAATTATACTTTCGCGTTCGTCTCTGTGCACTTCTTCGGGCCAGGATAATTGTGAGCAAAATGTTTTCGATATCCTCTTCTGAGGCATGCGAAATGCAGTCATTTTGTAAGATATTATGATGGTCGTGTCTCATTGCGCGCCGTGAGTTATTTTAACGCGTTTTGGTGCATTCAAAGGCGGTGCACGATGCGTTTGAGTTTCATTATCTATTGCGGAGCGCAACAGACTTGACCGGTTTGTGATGCGTCTAAAGTCGATACATCAGGGCCAACAAGATAGTCTGTTTTAAGAGAATAATTGCACAATCTTGTCTTTTGGACCCAAGTCTGCTGTATTCAAGTAGGTCTGAAGTGGCACTTACCATTTTTACTGCATACAGGCCTCTGGTTTTGAGCTGGGTTGGTACCACCAAACCGTTGCCAAAGTCGCTGGCCCGCTGGAAGGCTCTTTACTTCGACGTGAAGCAGAAGTATTTCTGAGCACGTGTGAGTATATCTTTGCAAACATTGGACAACCCATTCGAACGTACCGTATTTTATTTTATTATACATGACGAAACTGTGCACAAAAATATGACGCCGCGAGATACCAAACGAGCACTGCCATTTAAGAAACGTTTCAATTCAAGGGATGATACTGACACAGGGCCACTATGTTGCTGTTTGTTCACTGTGAACGTTACCAGTAATTCGGGACAACACGCAGCCAGCGCATGTAAGCCTAGCAGCCATTGACGTTCTGTTCTGTAGCCACTGCGTAATCCCCTTTTATTGCGTCACGAATGACGTGAACGCGCTGTTCTTGAATTCCCAAAGCCATGCGGCACGCTGTGGCAGCGAAGGGAACCAGAAGTGTTTGTCTTGAGTTTCTGGTAATGATTTGCGGTAGCTGTCAACAGCAACCGCAAATCACGTCCCTGCACGTGTAGGACGTAAAGCCGAATTCAAAAGATGGAAACAGAAACTCAGCAGCAAAACAAGCGCCGCTCCAGTTCCAGAACTCTCACATATGGAAGCCCAATTGAGCTTGAACCATTCACTTTGCGGCCTGTTGCAGCAGCATGCGCGAAGATCGGTGTTGTTCAGAACAGATACCAATTTCACGATCGTGCGTTGAAAAATACTACTCTGTTGAAGCACAACAGCAAGTCCATAGAGTGAGACACTTGAAATGAATGATGTCTGGATGGTACAGCTGCCAATAAGTGGCTATGGTGTGATATGCCTGGAATGAAAGAAAGAAGGAAAAAAAAACATGGCGTGAAAAGGAGCAGTGCTCGCAAGGCATGAGGCTTTATCCAGTAATACGCGAATTTTTCAAGATTCCCCTGTAGGCTACCCCTCCTGTTCGAACATGGTGTTCAAAGTGGGATTTGGGCATGATGCGTGAACAACATGACAAACAGGGTATGCATTGTTTCAGGCACAATCGTCGAGTAACAGTGTGTGCACAACTCCTTCAAATATTAGCAGAATATATTTGTCTCCAGCTTTATTTAACTTCAAGATAACGTGGGATACAGAAGATCGTCTAGAGTAAAGTTACTGCACTGTGGAAATATTTACAGGCTATATACAATCCCCCTATCTGCGGTTAGGCTTTCACAGATGATTAATTCATCAGAGCCACAGGCGCAGGAGTTCAGCCTTTCGTGCAGGATATCTTTCACTGAGAACTCTGGCTGTTAGAGCCAACAGGGTGCCGAAAGTCAGCTTAAGGATAGCTGAATGCCGAAAGGCGGGTACGTTGACTGGAGTATTCGTCAGTTCGGATATATTACTTCTCGCGCTCTGTCTCTTAAACAGCCTAGCACCTTCACTGCACTTGAGCTGATTACGCTGCCTGTCGACGGCATCGTGAGGACAGCAGTACATGACGCAATACAAGACATTTGGTTATCTATTCAACTGCTGCGACATCAAACGTGATGCTGCAGATCAGTTTCGTGCTCATGGCCCCGGTGTCAGGCACACCAAAGCTATTTGCGACGTTTCAAGGTGAGAGTAGCGCGACATGTAAGAATAAAAAGAACTTTATTCCCCGTCGGAGGGCAGAGGTGAGAGTGGGATATAACTTGGTGCCGAACACGTCCGAGATCTTCATAGATGTACTCATGACGGAATAATATATGCACACAGTGGCCTGTTTCTTCCAATATTGTTTAACGTTGAGCCCGCAAATTGGTGTCCTCCGCCGTTAAACGCTTATAACAGGCAAGTACAAGGAATGGATTCAATCCTGGAGGTAAGTAATCTCATCTTCTAGCACTCAGCGTTGACACATCTTATTGATTTTGAAGCACTCCCGTGCACAGCTCAAAAAGGTTGAAGCAGGGAAGACTCGCAAAAAACCTGAGACTCAACAACATTGTCATAATGGCACAGCCAGCAGCGTGTCTTTAGTGCTTAGGGAGGCTGTATACAGCTGTGGTGGCCTGTTATTTGTGTTTAGGACGTGGATATATAGATGAAACATGGTTCAGCATTAATGCCACATGTACGGCTGAAACAGGCCTCTTGATAAAATACCGTTACTAAATACGATATCGCAGTAGTGAGCATTGGTACGTGCGAGCTGTCGCCTGAAACATTTCCTTAAATCAATATGCTGCATAACGGAGCTCTCCGCTTTAACTAAATCCTGTCCTCTTCCATCTCCCTGTCGCTTCCTATCGAGTAATGATTGCTACGGGCGTTCTGTGCGGGCTCGGATTTCATAGGTTATCGCAGTATTAAGAATTGCTACATTATTATGCACCACGCGCCATACCTGCCTCATCTGGAACTGCGGTGTGGCTATGCGAAGTCCTTTAGGCGCTTTAATGAGCGAGTGTAAAGCACCTCAAATCTCCAAATTCCAATGACTGCCTATGGCTGCTTTGCCCAGTCCTCCACAGATTATGAAATGAGGGTGCGGGCGCCAGCGCACAAACATCGTTACAGAGCCATCGTGTCGCCTAAAAGCGAGGATCAGGGCGGCGGGTCTGTCTTCGTTTAAAATGAATTGGCGCCAAACACTAACGAAAACTAGTTTCCCTAGAAGTGGCTTTAGCTCTAGCAAACTAGAGTGGCTTCAGTCAGTATCCATCGTCCTCATTTACCTAATTCGCTGGCTGCTTAGAAGGAACACAACAGTGTGCCGCTAAGGCAGTTCTGCGAGCAGATTATTGTGCGGGATTGCTCTGAATATCCCGTGCGCCGGCGAACAAACTGCGTTGGGAGCTAATATTAAATAGTAGCGCAGCGCAGGATAGTGACAGAAAGAAAGAACAAATAATGTTCCATGCCGTAATCAGCGATCAGAAGAAAATGATTTTCTGTCGTGCATACATACATGGGTTCGTCGTTTTTGAATATTCTTACTCTTCCACATTTTCTAAGACTATTCTTGAACTGTGCTCAAGCCGAGGATGAGGAGGTTGCCACTGAATAGTGCCTCTTCCTTGCCTTGATTGCGACGGAGACGTCGCCAGTAAATTCATGAATGCATCGAGACTCTCGTTATTCTGATCGTGTTCATTTTGTCTTGATTCTCCAGTGAAATGAGAGCCAGCGCTACTCGAGAATTAGTACTTAATTTTCCCCTGTTTTCGAACAACTCTGGAAAAACCGCTAGACGCAGTTCATACAAGAGAAAATTGGGGGCGTATATTCATAGAGCTTACGGCAACGTGAACGGACAGTGCGCAGTAAAAAGTTCTTTCAAATGGCGGCTGGAGCACGCATGTAATCAGAAAAAGAGATTCTGAGAAATGCAGCGCTGGCGAAAGAAGACAAGGACAAGAAGGGGACAAAAATGAGCTTAACAAACAACACAGTATAAAAGGTGCGGTTAAGCTGTCTTCGAAAATAATTTTTTTGTTCAGCGCACTTGTTTCCGCTTCATTTCCTTGTCCGCCGTCCTCCAGCGCTGCTTTCCTCAAAATGACTAGCAACCAGCTCGCCCAGCACACACCTCGCTCAAGAAAGAAAAAGCGAGCTTGGTGACTAGACAGTCGTACCAGGTAAAGACAGTATCCATGTCGCCAAGAGAACGACACTTGGTGCCATAAAAAGGCTAAACAGACCGCAATAAAAAGACATATTCACGCACAAAAAGAGAACAGATTAGAGAGGCAAAACTGTTTCCGTCCTTCCTCGAGCTTGTCGGAAATGGCAGTCTTTTGAGGCGCGCCGCTGGGGAGGCTCTTGTCTCTGGGGTCACAAGGGGCCGTTTTCTGAGTGCAGCGCTCACTGGGCGCGACAGTCGCTGTCGTCACCACTAGCAGCTAAAGCATGTAGTACGGCCAGTAGAGTGCGTTGAACAGGAAAAACCCGATGGGGAATGCGACCCGGCTCACTTGGTCGATCTGCTTGGCGCGGTGTCTGTACGCCAGAATCACATGAGTGGACGTCGGAATGGACGGAGACGTGGGCCGACCTTTGTCGTTGTTGCCCTGGGGACGAGAAACGCAACAGAGAGACAAGAAGAAATGATTGTGGCGAATGGTGCACCCGTTGTCAGGCAAGCAGAACCACAGAACAGCAAAAAATAATTCCGCCGGGAAACATCGTTTCAGCACACTGTACATTTAGACAAATGTAGCGTTAGGTGCTATTGATATTTGAGTAGAACATGTTGGGGGAGGGGGGGGGGGGTAAGTTGGTGCATCTCAAAAAAAAAAGAAAACTGGCACCAAATTGGACAACGCACATCAAGAAAGGCTGGAAAGGCATGTGGTGCATGTCGCCCTTACCAACTCCAGCCCTTACCAACGTGTCAACCTATTTGCACAAAAGCTTCCGGTGCAGTGTAGCGCGTCCAGACTTAGGCACAGCTGAAATAGAAACTGTCTTGTTTCTAGTATTAACTTACAAGTATTTAGGCATCCATTTGACACCTGATCTAAATTGGTCTTTTCATGTATCTCAGATTACTAACGAGGCAAATTGCGTCCTTGGTTACTTTCGACGAACCCTGCGACTAGCACCCCCATCAGTGAAGTCCCTTGCTTACTTAACACTTATCCGTCCCAAATTAGAATATCCATGCACGATCTCTGACCCTCATCAAAATAACCTTTCCACTACTCTCGAATCTGTACAGAATCGCTCAGCTCGTTTCATTTTCTGAGCCTATTCTTATCATGTAAGTGTAACTCAACTAAAACGTAAAGCTCAACTCACAACTTTAGCGAACCGCCGAAAAATTTCCAGACTGTGTCTGTTTCATAAATACTATCATCATCCACATCTCAACTCCATTATCAGCCCCGCACATCGCATCTCCAATCGCACAAACCACGGGAAGGCAGTCTGGAAGGGACTGGAATGACCTGCCAAACGCCATCGTTGATCAGATCGACTCATCGTCATTCAGATCGTCAATTGAAGAAATTTACTGCTGAAGTTCCACCCCCTCATTTAACACCTCTTCAATGGGGCCTTGGAGGTATTAATAAATAAATAAATAAATAAATAAATAAATAAATAAATAAATAAATAAATAAATAAATAAATAAATAAATAAATCCAACAAGATCGAAAGAAGGACTGTGACGTCGAGAATGCACTCAGTGTTGCAGAAAGAGACCGGCTGCTATCAAGGTATAAATAGTAGCCAAATCACATAACACAAAGCAACAAAGACTAAACAGGCGCCTGTTCAGTCTTTGTTGCTTTGTGTTATGTGATTTGGCTACTATTGATATGTTGATAGTAGCAGGTCTCTTTCCGCCACACTGAGTGCATTCTCGACGTCACAGTCCTTCTTTCGAGCTTGTTGGATTACTAGAAACAAGACAGTTTCTATTTCAGCTGTGCCTAAGTCTGGACGTGCTACACTGCGTCGGAAGCTTCGGTGCAAATAAGTTGATACGTTGGTAAGGGCTGGAGTTATTACTGCGACATGCACCACAGGTAACGGGATGCGATAACGTCGTGAAGGATATTGGTGCAGAATACATCTAGGCTACATTAGTTATCCCGCAACAAGGCTCGCGCCACCACAATGCATTAATCAACTGTGCCAACAATCATGTGCAAATCCTGCAGTTTATATATTGCCGGGACTTCTATAGTATCAAACAGTACAAGAAAAAGTGCAGTATAATTTAATATGCTACATCCCAGGTCCATGGCATAAAGCAGTCAAGGCCCAGACATCTGAATGTCGAAGTAAGGCGTTCGAATTATTGCTCCAACGTACAGTATTTTTTCCTAAACGACCAAAGGGGAGAGTGATGTTGATGTCAAATAAAGCATTAGGACGATCTGAGGCTGAACAAAAACAGTCCAGCAGGTGAGTTGTGGTTCTTGAAGGCACATGACAAACTGATTTCAGCTCCCACCTAATTAACACACTTTTTTTGTTTGATCAGGTAACAATGAGACAAATTTTCACTTCAACAGCTGTAATTAAAAAACTCCCTACATAATTAATTAAATATTTCCAAATTAATCTTGACCTAACGATCTTCTGGTCGCTCAAGGTTAGCGCTACCATTATTGGTTTAATTTTAGTCCCGTAGCACTTGCAGCTTCTATATTTTAAAATCGATTTTACGTACGAGAAGCTGTCTACGTTCCACGTCGTTCTGAGCGTAGATTTTAGTACCGTCAATTTTCAAACTCCCGCCTCCTTTCTGTGCAGTGTTGTGGTGTCCTTATATTGCACACCCATAACCCATCGAGTATTTAACTACTGCGAAAGTCTTGCACAAGTGATCCAGAAAACTTTTTTCTGACTGCTCTAAATTATTTGCTGCGTCCAAACAGGTCATGGAAGCGGACTGTGCATCGGCGTTTATTTTTTTTTAAGCATGAGCATTTCTTACGCTATGTCATAGATATGCCACCGCCAGAGCATATTCAGGAAGAACATTGTTTATTATGCTCACAACCGCGAGTTTCGATACTTTTTTTTGGAGCGCAGCTCTTAAGCACCCGTTCTGCGTTCTTCGTCGGCGTAGTCGGTGTAGAGGGTTCTCCCAGTAGCAGAGCGAAACACCAGCTTCAAGGTGGCTGCCATTGGGACATCCCGGAGTGTGGCTAGTAAATCTTTTAGTGACTCTAGTGGCTATCAGCGGAACACGCCACCTGGCGAGAGGTGTGTTACGCACACACACACACGCCAACGCATTGTGAAGAGCTGCGCTGAAACTTTGCCTTACCAACAATCATAATCGTCTGTCAATGTTTTATCTTCCTTCAGAGGCCAGCACCTGGTTGTAGTCCGTTTCCTAAATTTTTGTAGCTTGCCGGAACTATCAGGTCTGACAGTGATTCTGTCTCAGGTCACATGGCCAAGCGTTCAATTGAACGCAAATATAACCTCTGTATACGCGCCTTAGATTTTCACAAGCGTAGCATAGTTATGCTTGTTATCTGTAAACACTGCCCGTCTAGTACTTATTGTATGGCTGTATACTCACCACGACAAGGACGAGGTCTTGAGAGGCCTCGACGTCTCCAATAGACGCCGGTACGATTAGCTTACGACGTGCCAAGTACGACACGAATGTGAACTCTAGCACGGCGGCGAACACGAACATGGTGCACGTGCCCATCCACACGTCGAGTGCCTTCACGTACGACACAGGCGCCAGGTTGGCCTGGTGGTCCGAGCTCTCGGAGGAGATCGTCAGCAGCGTGGTGACGCCGAGCGTAATGCGAGCCGGTATGGCGTCCACGTCAAGCCAGAACGAAACCCAGGACACGACCACGATTAGCGTGGACGGCAGGTAGGACTGCACCAGGTGGTGGCCGATGGAGCGCTTCAGGTTCAGCTCAGCGCGCAAGCAGCTGTACTCGCCTGCGGATTGGGCGTAAAAAGAGACCGGTGCCTACTCTGAGTGCAGTTCATACCACACTACACATCACACTATGCATAGTCGCAGCGTTATAAATGCTGCTTACGTTGTTTTTCAGCATGAAATGCTTCGGCTCCCAATGTCAGCAAATTAATCAGAACGTCGCCTGAAAAGCGCGGTGAAACCAAAGCCGAAGAGGAGGACGAGCATTGCGCCGAACATTTAGCCTTACATATCCGAAATATTCCGCATCATTCTGTCCAAGTAGTACTCAACAAATAAATAATAGCTTCAACCCTGGGCTGGATTCCAGACAGGGGCGGCGCACTCAGAGCGGCGTTGTTTCCCAATATGCTCGGTCACCCAGACATAGCCGGAGCTTTTCTGAATCTTCGTTACATAGAACAACAGCCTTGCTGAGCCGCTGAATGCCTTACACATCCGCTATCCCCTCATACATCTTCATGCCACCACACACCTCAATCGCTCCCGCACACCGAAATTCCCGGAGAAATTGCACATATGTCAACAAAAAAGGCGCAGTCTGAAGCTTGATCATGGGGATCATATATCTCTCCGCGCCAAGGCGCATCTTTATCTGAACCGCGACTTCGCTGAACGCGGTGGTTCTCTATGGTGATCCATCATGCGGCTTGTCGAGATGCTAAGCAGTACCATCAGCATAAAAATATCACACGGATTCATACGAGTCTTTCTGTAGAGGTTGAAATCCTATAGCCTCAGGCGACATCTCGAGACCACGGCACAACAAAAAGGTGTGATCAGTGGCCTCTGGTTAAGCAGACAAGCAACAACTCACCGGCAATACCACAAAAGTTCACCAGGCGCGAAGCCAGAATTTGACAGGTAACGTCGAGGTATAAAGTTTAAAAGCGAATGTTTTTGCGCCAGACAGAAAACGCATCCGTACAACTCGCTTTACTACACTAGAGTCAACAAATCTAATGTAAAGCTGAGAAATAAGGAATGTTTCATACCCTTTGTCTTCTGCTTTCTAAAGAGGCCGAAAAAGTACTCTAAGTAAAAGTGAACAGTGAGAAAATTAACTGCTCCAGAAACCAACAAAAAAAAACGCCCCACACAGATCTCTCACGGTCATGTCAAGTCAGAGCGATTAGATGATGCAGATCACAAATCAGGCGCACTTTGAGCCGTTTTCAAAAAGAAAAACTGTGAAACAATATGTAGGACAAATGAGTGCACAAGGCCAGCTCCACTAGACTCTACAAGGAGAAAAAAGTTGTCTCTGCGCATTGATTCCTAATAGGAGCTCTAAACGAAGGTCAAGAAAATTTTTGAACTCTTTGTATAATTCTGCAATTTTTTTGTACCTTCTTGTATCACAACGCAGAACTTGCTATACATAGATAAGCTTTGCTACCAAAAGGTTGCAAACATAGGCTCGTACATAATTGGAGAGCTAACTGCCCGTCGAAGCCTGTGTTTGTCACGTAACAGACAGAGAATTGCGAGCCCGATTAAGGCAGTGTATAGCGAACCTGATGTAGGGAAACCCCGAGCTATTAGGACTGCTTTTTCAAACTGGTAGCCTCTGGTGCTGTGCGACGCATACAGTCGTCTTCATCATCATTCATCCGTGTTCTCCACGTCGCGATTGTTCGCAAGGACCCCTGAAGACCTCCATAGTATGTCTTGCAGTTACGCCGACGTTGTTGCTCGACGGAGCGGCGACTGCGGTTGCCGAACGAGGCGACAGTTCCACAATTCTGTGTGGCTCGTGCTGTGGCCACCTAATCTTAGGCACGATGGGAACGCTGGTAACGTGCGTCAGTACACACAAAAAGAAGGGATGATGCCGAACGTGCTGTCCAGCAAAGAAAATTGGTTGCTGGCAAAGGAACTTCATAGATCGCCACAATAATCTATAAGCCGTTGCTATACCTTTCCTGCAATGCAATAAATATTTAGATCTGCTCTGGACAGCAAGATAGCCTCTTAGTTTTCTTTACCTCTCGTACATCTCTGTACTTGAACACTTCGTTTGCCTTGTCATATTTCCGAATTAAACTACGCCTATCAAAGCAGAAATTAACTTCCCAAGAAAGAACGCCCCAAAGTTCTGACGACCAAGTTACAAATTAACTTCCTAATACCTCGTAAAACAGCCGTGCACTTAGTGAAGAGTCCTACTAAGCTACCTGTAAGATCTCAAGGTAGCTTGTTACGCACTTACTAAATAAACATTTCAAATAATAACACATTCATGACAAGCCTGGAATGAGTTGTATGCGATTTAGTCCTCTATACTGATAATTTCTTGCTTAATTTCTGGGCACTTTACTGGGGCTTTGGTTCCTTTTCCTCTATGTCTTGCTCCCTTTTCCTCCATGTCTCTAGATATTTTGCACCCATGTGTTTCAGAACCTCGGCCTCCTGTAGCTCTCGAAATATTTTGGCATCCGCTTGTGTTTCCGAGTATTTTTAGATCTTTAAAGAACGCCACTGACCTTACCTTACTTCATTTACAGCAGTTTGATGTGCATTGCAAGGTACAGCCACATGATCATGATTCCCAACTAACGCTGTGCTTTGCGGTGATACTTGTGACAACAAGCGCCACGAGAGCTTCGTGAGAAGATTCAGTCGAGGACAAAAGTGCCCAGAAGGCAGTCATGCTCGGCTGCGACGGTGGCTCATTGGCTAATTACAGGGCTCGGCTGCTGACCCGAAAGACGCGGGCTCGATCCCGGCCGCGGCGGTCGAATTTCGATGGAGGAGAAATTATAGAGACCCGTGAACACGAAACGTGACGAATAAGAGCTAACGCTCTTAATAATGCGACTAGGCTGATGCGAAGTGAGAAAAATTGGTTGCTATCAACCTCCGAGCTATTTAAATTCTTTTATAAACGCTCAATTCCATAGCTACATCGCATTTTACAGAAAAGAGGTGAAGACTCACAACACACAGAGAGCTGCGCTCTGTGTTTTGTGCGTGCTCGCTGTGCCGTCAAATGCGCTGTAGTTGTGGACTTCAAAATCCAGCTCCCTCTACATATTGCATTGTGGTAATTCATTTCTAGTACGAAGGCCTTTTGTGAGTGTGTTCATGTTCCTTTCCATTCGGTACCATTATTCGCAACAGCGCACTGCGTGTTGTGTGTCATCTATGTGCCGCCAAATGAGCTGCAGTTACAAGTCAGCAAACAACTCGCCAAACATAATGCATTGTGGAGCTCAGTTCAGGCCAGTTAATGTGATTGCTTATGATGTATCTTACAGGCATTCAAATTCCTGGTCTTTTGTAGTATCCTGATCTCTCGCTTTAAGGCCATGTTCCAAGACAACACCTGTGAAACGTCTAAAGTAATGCTTTTTTACGAGTGCAAGACATTGACGGTCAGCGCGGAATCCTTCCCTGTTGGGACGTAACAGCTGTCTTTGGTGTTCCTACAATTCTGCTGGCCAAAAGTCAAAATAAAACAGCTATCAGGTTTGCCTGCTGTGCAGCGCCTTTGGCATACGAGATGCCACACGAAAAAATGCCCGACAACAGTGAGGAGTTTCGCGTAAATCTACACCATCTTTCTAACAAATTATGCGGATGGAAATGGATATTTGAAAACGATGGTCACGAAACATGGGCGTGCTACGAGAATTATTTCACGTGAAATAGTCTGGCATTATAATCGCAGTAATATTTTAATACAAGTGTGCACGTTAGGCCAGGGACTCAGAAAATATTCAAGGAATTAGGAAACTTAACGACCCTTCCCCTCCAACTTTTTGCTTCCTCGCACATATTACATTCGTGCAAAGAAGCTTTCGTCCAGTGCTGATCCTTTGATTCAGAAATAACGCAAGGCTCATTTTTAGTGGCGTTTGTAACGCAGAGAGCAGCGGACGCATAACGCATGTTCTGTGCACCACGGCATATAAATCATCATTTTAAGGCGTCTACGCTGCCAGTCTTCCCCGCGTTGCCCCGGCGATCACACTGCGTCCATGATGGCTTCCTCCCAAATATGTACTCTTCACTGCTATTCCTTGGAAACGAAAGCCTGAAGTTACTGAAGTTATTGAAGTGTCGAAAAGCATGACTCCTGGCATTCTGTAGCTATAAAAATGTGGGTTCTGCATGAAGGTCTCTAAGTTGTTTTGAAAACTGTACACAGTGCCTATAAAATCTACAACATAATATATTCACTGTGTTGGATGTTTCGGAACCGAAGCCGAACGTACTGCGCTGGTTTAAAAGAGCACACGAAACACAACATACTACTTGTGGGAAGACGGCGACTGAAAACTCGGAACATCTTGCGCACGAAAGTTGGGAAATCCTAGGATCTAAAGCCAGCTGCAGACAACATGGCATGAGTTATGGAATTCTGGAGACATTCAGTTTTCTAGCACCCACTGTTTTCTAGCCTGCGTGCAGTATATGTAAAATCTACCGAACTACAACGGCCTTCCTCACCTCTTCCTAAGAAGATATTTACAGTTGCGACTTCCTCGTGAACAATGAGTATATGTGGCCATTCACAATGCATAAGTACCAGTCGCATTTATCAATTATTTTTTACTTGGGAATCACAAGCTGCTTTGTGTTTTCCTACTGGATTTTGAGCGGGAACTCCTGCAAACTTGTACCACTCAATTCGGGAATTCTCACTACATAGTGATTGCCGGCAGGGAAGCATTTACGGTTTAGTGAAGTCCTGAGGAGAACTAAGCGGTAGCAATAAAATGTGACATTTGCGAACGCGCCATCTATTTATGTTTGAAACTATTAGCGTGTTTAATATCCGTTTTTGGCATTGAACTTAAGCAAATCAAGCCATCTCACATAAACAATTCGAACTACTGAAATGCAAAAACCATGGCGCATTACACCCCTGTCGTCTCCCACGAGACTGATCCCGTATTAAGCTTCTCATGAGGAGCTTAAAGGGAAGGAATAGAAGCCATGATAAAAGTAGATGTTGGTTTTCATCAGCGGCATTCGCATCTCGTCATGCGGACCTGGAGGCAAGCAGGAGCCACTTCCAAGTTGTGCGACGCGTCTTGTGGCCTTAATTTAGATTCTGTATGACTGGTTATTTTTCCTTGAAGTCAACCTTATGAGTCTATTTCCCATCAGAATGAGAAAAAGGGGACGGGCGATCAGGTTTCTATATATTTTTGCGTCTGTCTTTCTAACCTGATCCTGCAATTTTCTCTGCCCCAGTCTGGCACTCTGGGCGGAAACGCAACACGTCACGCCTACTTCAAGGAGGAGGCGAATGCCCCACTACGCCTATTCATTCTCAAATGCCGCTATACACTACAGCCTGTGGATACCGCTCATTGCTCAGCAGTCGATATTGCGTTGTGTCCGAAAATGGATGAGAGAACCAGTTGTGTACATGATTTGTATACGGAAAGTAAATTAAATTTCGCACGAGCTGATGTTTTAACACTTTTTACACTTGTATTCACTGAAATCCTGCACAGTGGTGCATCCACGCGTCACCGTCCCAGGAATACGCTCGCGCACGGTCACACCATATATACACGAAGGACTAAGGAACATTTAATTACAGTTCAAAGAGGCTACCTCGTTCCCTGTATTTGTACCTCCAACTCTTGCGCATTTGCACCAGGCACAGTGCAACGAAGGGACGCCTGAAAATATGAACTCTGGTTATTAACTATGCACTTTGAAATTACCCGGCATGTGTGTGAGCGGCTTCTTAGCAGCAGGTTTATGAATACATTAAACAACTCAATGGAAGGCAAATTTATGGCCCCGACTAGCCTACACACTGGAAACTCCTTTATAGTCATTGCATTTGGTATAATTAAAACTAATCTTTGTTCATCAGCGATGTACACCAGGCCAAATCTTTAACAGGCGCGCTTTTGCAACCCTAATTGCACCTTTTAAAAGGCTTATCTCGGTTAAACCTTTGGCATATTCACGATTTAATTTGACGAATGTGGTGAAATTTGGTGGTAAATTTTTTCCATGTTATGCTTATGTGGAGTAAATGCCTGATTAATTAAAAAATATCAGAAATATTCATCATCTACGGTTACGAAGATTCAAAACTAGCGGCACACGTAGCAATGGTTCTGGTTCATCTCGCTTCTTCCTCTGGGTAAACCACTTCTACTCCCATGCTAGACAAGTCGTTTACCCAGAGAAAGCCCCACTGCGCCACCAGAACCATTGCTGCGTATCGCCCTTATTTTGGCACTTCGTAACCGTAGACGATTAATGTTACTAATAATTTTTACTTAGCCAGGCAATCACTACACTCAAGGATATTATAAAGAAAAATGGACCACGAAATTCTACCACATGCGTTGAATTACAGCATGAATATGCCAGCGGTTTAGAAAGGAGAAGCCTTTTACAAGGTGAATTCTTTTATGGAAAAATCACGCCAGTAAGATTTAGCCGGGTGTACACTCTCTGTGAAAAGTATACAGCACAAGGTGTTTGCTTTCGAGGCCTTCAGCGTGTCTGGTTTTGCGTACTCAGCGGCCGTAATCTCTCCAACGATAAATGGCTTGGAGCCCTCAATCCTCCAAGTTTTGGATCGCTAAATGTTCTAGGAAGCCCCCCCCCCCCCCCCCCCCCCCCCCCCGAACTATGAACAGTGTGGATTGGTAACAGGTTATGATATAATGAAACCGCTAGGGATCTATTCCAAGAAAGGTGACACGCAGCCGATTTTAGCAGCTGATATTACCATATTGTTACACTACATCATTGATATCGCGCGTTCTGAAGTGGCACTGATGTGGTATGTTATTCACTGTGGTCCACTACGGGTGCGTTTATGCCTGACAAGGCCTGCTTTCGAAAGGCCTCGGACACGTGATGGCATATCAGTTACTGTAACCGAACAAATTGCAGTTGCACGCTCCAACAATAAATGGTTTGAAATGCGCGAATCTTTCTGTGATAACGTTGCGTGTGCGAAAGCGTCACGCCGTAGAAATACTCACCGATCTGAAAAGCGCCGCTGCATTTTGTAAGGCTTATCTGCTGCAGCTCGAACTGCGCCATCTTCAGTCCACTGTACATGGTGACAGCTTCTGCATTTCCCCACTGCAGCTCCACTTCTTTGGTCGTCTTTGAAACTACAAAGAGCGAAATTGAGTTAGGGGCTGGGCATCTCCAAGCGACCACCAGTTGACAATCGCGCAACAATTTTGTGAGAACAAAACACGCATTTTATTTAGAACAATAAACATATCTTTTTATTTAACGGTTTCAAAGAGAAGCACGTCAAAGCAATGTTTTTCTAGCACCGATAACATTTTGTCATCATTTTGCTTCCGTCACAACAAGCAGCGACAGAAATGCGACAAAAGCAACGCGGTTAAGTGTCACAAGACGTTGTGGTGTGTATGAAAACAGTGTCGAGTGTGAGCAGAAAGAATACTTTTGCCTTACGAGAAAACTCATCTCAAAAGCACTTCACACTCACTGGAGACCGGCTTGCAGTGTCGTTCTGGGCTTTAAAGACACTCTACCGGTAGACAGGCACTTCTTTTTTAGCGACCAGTAACAGACGGCGGAGGCGTCTGCGCCGCTTTGATTGCCTCGGCACCAATTTCAGCCCGCTGTCCAAATAGCACTGAAGTGCCGTAATTTTCCGCCCGTCCTCGACGCACAGGGACTCGAAGCAGAAGAAAATTGAGTTGCCGCACAGAAAAAAGTTCACCAGTAGTGACGTAAGCCTTGCTAAAAAATCTCTATATACCGATATTGAAGGCTGAGCACCTCACTGAAAAAAAAAAAAACACGAAAAGGAAATGAAATTGCTTCATGCGGAGTCTAAGTCAAAGATCAGAACGCTGAAAGGTTTGAACGACAAAAAAAGTAAGGCAGAAGCAGAAAAAGAAACACCGATTAAGTGTGACGTAGATCTCCAAGACACTCGTAATTTTGTTTCGAAAGAGAAATCAATCACGAGAACCTTAACGACACTAAAGGCTTGTCTTCTTAGTAACGGACGTTTCCACATTAGTGACCCTGCTGACAGGAAATTCCTTTTCATTAACAGCAATTCGAAAGCACAAAAATTGAAGACACAACGGAGGCTAGACACGTATTTTGATACAGGCCGGGACATTTCTATTTGCACAGAATGTACGGGAAAGCGTCTGGTCACAAAAATCGTTCAGGACGGACTTCACTGAATGGAGGTTACTAGTGTAGAGTGAAAGAGATAGCAAAGCTGTTCAAAGTAGTCTCACAGTGATGAGGTGCGGATCAGTTATACCGACGCATGTGACTTTACAATCTTGGACTTGGTTACTTAAGTAGCGTTAATTTTTAATGTTTCATGTTATCGGTGCGGATAGAGAAAAATTGAACTTCTTCAGCAGTGTTCATCGAACAGAGACATATTTCAGAAATAAATTTAGAACTTCTCGCCAAACTTAAGATGCACTAGATGCACATAGGGGAAGGTTACAGCTGCGAAATTGTAGGATACAAATACGCGTGGCATGAATTTGGGGCTGGTAAAAGCTAGAACTCAATAAATAGGAAAATAGTTGCCTCAACTTCCAGAGTAGTTATGCGAGTTTCCGCCACGTGAGGCGCTAATGGTCTCGTCGAGCCACTAGACGCGGCCAGAAACTAACGCAAGTTAGGCATGCAAGACTACTTGTTGTCACCAGAATGGCTATGTGAGCTTAGTAATAAAAGAAAAAGAAAGCTAGGTTAACTTGCCGGCTTCGTCAATTGGAAAATTACTTTGTGCAGGTTAGCGTGACCTGGGAAGTCGCGGAATATAAATAGGATGGGTGTTGTTGTTATGGAAATGTGTTCGTTCGTCCATCTGCCTTTGACACTCTGTGCTTCTGCGACACGTGCTTTGGCATTGTGAACGTTTGTGTCGCTACCTTTATTCGTGACAAAAGTGGGAATGAGCCTCACACAGCGCATAAAATAATATGCGCAACGAGAACCAACATTGGTTTATAAAAAGGCTTTAAGTTGTGATTGGATCCTTATAAGCAATACATTACCTTGCTGCAAACACTGATAAATATCGTCAAGTTGATATAGTTTTCTCAGATTTCTGGAAAGTGCTCCACTGCGTGTCCGACTTTAAAATCCGCTATAAATTTCGTAGCCATGATTGTTCTGGGAATACAGCGCAGTGGATGAAACGTTGTCTATCCGATAGATGTCACTTTTTCCACTTCAAAGGGCTGTCGGGCCGCCGCGGTGGCTGAGTGGTTACGGCGCTCGGCTGCTGGCCCGAAAGACGCGGATTTGAACCCGGGCCGCGGCGGTCGAATTTCGATGAAAGCGAAATTCTAGAGGCCCGTGTACTGTGCGATGTCAGTGCACGTTAAAGAACCCCAGATGGTCGAAATTTCCGGAGACCTTCATTACGGCGTCTCTATATAGCCTGAGTCGCTTTGGGGCGTTAAACCCCATAAACCAAACCAACCCAATCAAATGACTGTCTAAGCGTTGTTGGATGCGCTTCAAGCTACCACGTTCTTATCAATTATTTTTTTTCGCTTTATACGTAATATATTTATAATTTCAACGCTACCATCCAGATGGTCGTAGTGTATACCATTAACAAAGTAATTAATAACCGGATGTCCAAGTTAAGCTCGCAAAACCATTTACAGAAGTAACAGAATAGTGACAAGCATCGAGGATAATGCTCAGACTAAAGAAAATTGTTTGGCTATATAAAAAAAAAGCTTTATTTCTTCTTGTTAGATACCGCATGCCGAAATAAAAAAATTTAGACGAGTATAACTATCAGCACATAATTCTATCCTGCGTCCTAACATTACGTAGCTTGTATTGCATATAAGGCATTTTCAGAGCTTTGTACACACAGATTTTCCCTCAGGATTGCTTCTCGCGAGACCAAACTGCTGGCGTGGACGACACTCATACGTTCTGCTCTAGAGTATGCTAATACTGCTCGGTTCCCTCATAGAGAAGCTAAATTAGAAATCATTCAAAAGATCCATATAAAGAAGTAAAGTTGATTTGATTCATCTACAAGGCTCTTGAAGACAGGCGGCCTTTCAACAATTAGCGATAGACACAAATCATTGCGCCTTCAGTTTCTTTTTCTTTTTTACTATTACTCCTCGAATAGATGCCACCAAACATTTGTTCTCGTCTAATTTCCTTCCTCACCCAACTGTAAGAGAGAGGAAGAGACTTCCTCATCATGCATTTCGATCTATTGAGGTAGGCTGTTACTAGCGCTGCAGCGTTGATGTGTTGCCTCATTCTATTTTGTGTTCCCATAAATATTGCATCCTCTTTCATCTCGAATTGTTTTATATGTGTATACCTCGTCTCCTGACTGACATTCGGCAATTGTAGCTATTTTCAAGGTACTGCACAAGCCTAACATGTGCTGATTCATCGTTTCTGCTGCTGCCAAAAGCTGTGACTGTAACCGTGTTTTTCTATTTTTTCGGGATTATGTTGCAGACAACAGATGTAACTTTCTGATTCTTGAAACATGTTTACGGTTATTTCGCATGACTTGCGCAAATTGGGTCCCAAACCCTGCCACAGCCTCTTTAGAGGCTAGTAAATTATGCCGGAGCAAATAAATAAAATAAGTATAAACCACGATGTTTCGCCTACTGCTGTGCCACATAAAAAAGCAAACAGCTTAAGAGCGCTCGCATACGCAGGGCGCGTACAACGCATACAGACGTGAAGAGCTGCTGTTCTCCTCATCGCAATTGAAAGCACATTGCGTACGAACAGCAAGCGAATATCCCAAAGCAACGCAAAAAGCGTATAAACTGATAGGCTGTTGTTCACATAATCAGGAGAGTTCAGCATGCTTGTTAGGAGAGGGCCCAAAAAAGCAAAGTGCCAACGTGATCTACGACGTAGAGAAGCAAATCAATGTGCAATTTTTTTGTCGTGCGATTGAAGACGGAAGTTCGAACATGAAAGGAAATAAACAACTTACGCAGTGGTGATTAAGGTCACCGTGAATCTGTAGTGCTTATGCCACCTACAGTGTTTACCGAATAGAAAGGCAGAATACTATTTGATGGCAATCTGCAAGTGAGGTTGTTGATTAATCGTAACCATGACAGAAAATGGCGAGCACAAACCGGCCAAGAAAAAGACGGCATATAGTCGTCTCTTCTTTTCTCCTGTTTTTACGTGTTGTTTTTACTCGTGTGTGCATGAAAACTAAATCCACAAACAAAACACACCAAACAACTAACGTTTTTTTCTTGAGACAAGGATGAGGCAGTCGCAAAGAACTGCTCCAAGAGGTCGTTATGCTGAAATAGAATTTAACACAGGGTTCATGAAGCGAAGTAGCAGGAAGCGGATTGCACAAAGCCATGTTTTGCTGACGGCCGAATGTCCAGATCTTAAATACGTGAGACTGTATAGCCTCGGGCACTTCACTATTCTCTCGACCACATGGTTTCATCGCGTGAGGAAGGAAGTCTGATATCTTATTTATTTATTTTAGCTGCAGGAAGAGTAAAGCTCTCTGCAAATAGATGCGCCCTCTAGACAGCCCACCTCCACTAAGGGTCTCTGCAAATAGGTGCGCCCTTCAGACAGCCCTTCTTCGCTTCATCTTTGATTCTTTTCATCTCGCTTCGGGAGTTTTCATTTTAATGAAAGCGCTCGAACGATTGCCCGGTGGCTGACGATTTTACAAATCTCCCTCATGGCCAAAGTTAGAGCCTTTAGCTTTGAATTTGCCTCTCCAGGTTTATATATGCATTCTACCCAGCCAGTATCATTTTTCTGCAGCGCTTTTCGAAACGAGGTTATTTAATTTATGAGCTTCGATGTTAATGACTTGTTTTTCGTCACTTTGTGGCTGTTGCCTATAAAATTGTCAAAAATGGCGTCCAATGCAGTAGTTTTGTTAATTAGGCATATTATTTTTTTTCATTTAAATGGCATGCTAACCATTAATTGCGTGCCTCCAGCTAGTCAGCCATGACAATGTTTTTTGTCTTCATAAAACTGGCTTTCCATGACCACTGGCACTAGCTACATAAAATATATCAGGAAGGAAGCCCGGGGCACCCCTCGATTTCTAATGTAGGAATACCTGAAACGTAATAGGAACCCCGATATGCTTATTTGCATTCAGAGATTGGTTCCAGTACGGACAGTAAGGGGGAGGGGCAGGTAATTTCAGCACATACCGGAACTTATTCGCGTCCTGTGGTAATTTTCGGAATACCATGCATTGTGCTTAACCTCCGCCAACGTCAAAGCGCTAAAAGTCACTGCTGCCGAAAAGCTTTGAGCCAGCTCCAGTGAAATATGCGCATAGCACCTTTGCTCTGCAAATGAACTATGGCGTCGACATTACCGGTCCTATTGTGCGGAGAGAACACGTGAAGTGCTAAGCGACGTATTGTTTGGTTGCTGTCTGCGGTCGCATACAGTGGGGCCTGCACTGTGCCGACGCTAAAGAGTCTACTGATTTACTCCCGGCATGGCTAAGCACCACCATAAGAAATGCCTGTACCTGCTAACAATAGGCAATTGTGTCTCGAAAATCTGCACGTATGCGGCAGTGCCACTGCAAAGCCTTTCATAATTTCATTTGTCATTGCATTGTTTGAGTGAAGCAAGTATGAGGCAAGGCGCTCTCTCTGCAACCCAATTCATTGAAAGTGGGCAAGAACGTTCTTTGTCATGAGTCATCCGCCCAATGGGGTTTATTCTGCGCTTTGCTGCGTGGTGCGGTGTGCATTGGAAGCATTCTTTTGCAGATGAGGGAAACTGCCGTCCTCAGCCTTCCGAAAGCAAGGACTTCCACGGATGCTGGAAGTTCGCGGCACGGCTTAGGGACAAACCTCCCGGGCAATAATTATTTTGGCTTGGTGTATATTTTTGCATCACCTACATTGCTTATTTTTACAGTTCATGCTTTGTCTAGTAAAGTAGCACTGTGCACATGTTTCGAATTTTGTACACCGGTCGGCTGCGTTTGCGTTCCCCGTATGACTCTTTGAGAACAGCGCTACACCATCTCCCTGTTCAAGTTTGTGTTCAGCCCATGCCACCATTCTTTATGTAATGCGTCGCTGAATGACTCTATCAATTAAATATATTTTATTTGTGACAGACAGTGAGGGATAAAGGTAGCTTTGTGTTTTCGTTCTTGAAAAGAACAAATATTTGGGCCGCCTATAAACGAGGCGTCGCAACAGAGGAACCTCTGTATACAGATCCTGCTGACTCCAGGCTGCCTGCAGGGAAATGGTGGGCGCAGCTTACGCAGGCCACGATTCATTAGAGACCACTGGCAGAGGCCTTTTTACCCCAGTGGACATAGTTGGCCTGATGATGATGACACTCTGCGAAGAGCACGAGCGCACAAACTCCTCTTTCTCCGTAACCCTGGTGTGATTGTGATTGGCTCATGGCTACTTCGAAGTACAGACAAAGTGTCTGGTCTTAAAGGTGAACTGCAGAAACACATTATTTCTCAGTATAATAAGGTTGAAGTAGACGAATTCGCTCCTGGTTTTAATGCAACACGTTTCAGGAATGAACTGTATAAACAGACACGTACAGTTTAAATACAACTTCACCGCTCTTTCGAAGTGCTGTTGCATCCCTATGGCTAAGCCTTCAAGGCGGGATGCAGCGCAACAGATGCGATCTTCTACAGCGCAACGTTTTTAGACTTTTATCGCAATCTATTCTAAAGCTATTCAAGGGCCTGTCCACAGAGTTTCTTTCTGAGCAGCGAAAGAAAAAGCGAAAAATTCGAGTTTATTAAAGGACTGCCTGTGCGTGAAGCGCGCGTGTTGTGAAGAGACGCCTTCGCACGCACCCACGGCGCAAGGCGAGAATTCGTCAGTAGAGGGAATGTATGTTTTAAAGCATCGTTTTCCACATTTTATTCCATGAAAGTATTGCCGACGGAAACAGAATGCAAATCTTGTGTGATGAATGTTTTTCACAGTTTAAATTCTGAGGCTTTCGTAGCATGAATGAAGTTGAACATTTTAGTTCTTGAAGTGAAACTGCACTGTTATAAAACTTTCACACCAATTTCTATTGTTTGAGCTTCCTAAGTAAATTAACTTCTTAGGAAGACTATCCTCCTGATACATAGCAGCGATCACTTTATTTCATTCTTTTCTGCCAAGATATTGTGACGAAACTAAGTGTTGGCTTATATTGTGCACTTTTGATTGTTTCTCTCCTAGAAAGGTAAATATAAAAGTGCCCTCGTACTACAAAGCAAGGGAGACCTTGCAAGAAGATACTTACGAAATTATTATAGATTAACATATTGTTAGCAAAGCTCAGTAAAATAGTATAGACATTCGTATAACGGTCTATTTAACAACAATGGAAAACTGTTTTTGCAACATTAAAAATCTTGGTATTCCGGCAAAACAGAAGCTAACAATCTTACCAGAGCAATTATATTATCACCAAAACTGTACGTGAATGACAAAACCTCGCAGAGGTGCTTATTGTGCTAAAGTGCTTGTGCTCGGAAATTTTTTTCAAGTTGAGCCAAAGGCTGGAAGCCACTTTCCTGCCTAAATGTGTGGGGTCATAACCCTGCATGACTCGAGATAAGAACAGATAAGTTTAAGCAAACTGGGTAGCAAGGTGTTTCTACATAGACTAACAAAAAGACGGTCGTGCAGCAAGCCTGAAGGCGGAAAGCATTTCTTCTCAGTGGCGCGCTCTTATCTAGATCACCATTAATCTTTCCCAGAGGAGACATTCATTCCTCCTTGTGTGGTACACTGCTGACGACCACGCCTTCCATGACGTCGGCTTTTCTTCTGATTCTGCGCTCAATAATTTGTTCCGCGGCGTACTAAGGTCATACGTTAAAAGGACCTGGGATATTGCTTCACGCCCCCAGCCTTATGCCCGCATCAGGGCGCACGCTCTCACTGCGGAAAATGTCACCCGTGAGAACGAGGACCCGAATTTAGGAGCAGTGACCTATGCCTTTTTCCCCTTTTATGGTATTCGCGCCTTTCTTTCACCCAAGCAACTTGGAATAGCCCGCGCTACTTCCGCGACATTAGAAATTCGCAGGAGACGTGGCTCGGTGAAAAGAAACTGCGACACACTTTGTCCCGCGCAACAACTTTATAGCGACGAGCGAGTTTTACGGCTGGAGCGCATTGGCGCAGTGTGCAGGTCTTAAGTGCGTAATTGTCCTTTGCCAGCTGGTTTACGGTGCAGCGCCTGTAACGGACGCCTTATACGCGCCGGTCACGCAGTGTCAAGGAAGGAATAACCAGTGGGGCATTTTACGACAGCTCTTGAGCTTGGGCTCCGAAGTTTGTAGAGCTATCTTTCATGGCACGCTGTGGCGAGGATCTATGTTAGGGGTGGGTGCCTCAAAATACAAGCAGCCGCGCGAGGAGGCGGTGGACAAGGGACTTGAGAGTGGGAGGAGCGAGTTAACACAGTAAGCGTTTTTTTTTTGTACTTGGACATCATGCGCTCGACGTGTCGTATTATACCCTAGGGGGACAAAAGTAATCGTCGTCATGAACATAGAGCCCTAAGACTTTTCTTGCATGATAACGTATTCGTTGATAAGCAAACTGTTGTGTCAGTTGCGTAAATGCCGCTGATTTAGGTTTTGCGTCACTAGATTCTTTAATTTGTTTTTTGCGTGTGGAATCTGGACAACACAGGTGAAACTCTTTTTTCCAATGAAGCGCGCGACTTTAGTAAACATTGATCGCCACATGGAACGTTTCAACTAGGCATGAGGTCACGTAGGACATGCAACACGTACATGACGATAGCTTCTTTGTTGTTTCAATTCGCCTAAACTGCCGAGCTAGCGTGCTCAAGAAACCATAGAGACAGCAAGTGAACGACAGTGAACTTTTCTAAAACCTCGCGTGATCTCATTCATGCTTAAGAGCCCACAACCGCCGTTCGACCGGTTTAACCACAAGCAATATACCTTAGAAGAATTTAACTTTAAATTAACTGAAGGGTTTTTAATTAACTTCCCGTGGTTATCCATGTTTACTAATGTCTTGCTCATCATTAAAAACCACAAACACACGGCGGATTGAGTAACTCCTGCCTGCGCTACCACGGCCTTTGCCTATCACACTCTGTGTTCAAGTCTGAATGAGGTGCCGGCAGCTTGCACTGCGCCGATGCTGCGCCACCTGCTCAGGTTTCCTGCTTGTGCCGCCTTCCATGTTCGCGCTGTTTTTCGTAAATTAAGGAGTATAATTCTTATTAACTTGTCTCAGATGCGCCGCTATTACTGAGTATGTTCCCGAGCTCAACGCTGAGAGAGGGATGGTATCGGCAGGATTACCTGATAACTGATTTAATATCTGCTGCTGGTCCTTAGACCCAAGGTATTAAACTTATTTTTGGAATATGGCGGAGCGCGAGACGCAATCTGGCACGGGTCGGCCGGGTATTGCCCTGCGCGCCTCCGGTATCGGCCCGGGGCCTATGGGCCTATTAGCGCGCGGTCCCTTTTCTATCTTTCCTCTCCTATGCTTTAACTCTCTTACTTTCAGCACGCGGCAGCGAGCGTGGCTCGGCTTGAGCCAGTAGGCAGGCCCGTGCACTTTCCTTTCTTTCTTCCCGGCAGCAGCAGTACAGTACAGTACAGTGAGAGAAGTGTTCTGAAATGGGGCCGCAGTTGCTACTCTTATCTCACGCAGTAGGCGTTAAATGCGCAGATGGAGCCTAGCTTCGCTCATCTGAAGTTAGTATCAGGACAATGCTTAACAAACCGAGTTAGTTGGAACGCAAAACCACGAATTGAAACAATTAATAATAAGTCTGATGGCATAATGTAGTTCAACGATGACGCGTACCAACTCACACAGGTGACAAAAACAGCCACAAGATCCTTTTGTGAGGCACATTTTTTTTTATATTGCCGCATGCAAGAAGACGCCAAAGATGAAGACTTGGTCTACGAGTGCGAGGCAAGAAGGGGCAAATGCCGCATGCAAGAAGACGCCAAAGATGAAGACTTGGTCTACGAGCGCGAGGCAAGAAGAAAAAGAAGCCGAAGTGCGCAGGGACGTTTTCTGGTTAACCAGTACACCGTTTTACCTTCAGCTCTCCTCGGGGTTCTACCGAGTCCTGACACTGGTGGAGGTGCTTGGTATGCACAGGACTCCTTCCAGCAGTCCACAGCGAGTCCCGGACATCGACACGCCTGTCCATCGCGCTAGCCGCCGACGTCTAGGCCTTTCCCCGGAATACAACCATCTACAGGGCGACTCTTCAAACGTCAAAGTTCGCCGGGTCTTCCAAGTCATGGCACCTCCCACCCCTACGTCGGTGACTCTTCACAACACCAAGGTACCGGAGTGCTTTCGCGGGAACGCGTTTTAAGATCTGGAAGACTGGCTCGACCAGTTTGAACGAGTGGCCAAGTTCAACCAGTGGAGCGTGGACCAGAAGCTTTGAAATGTTTATTTTGCACTTCAGGATACTGCTAGAACTTGGTATGAAAACCACTAGGCCAGCTTGTCCACATGGAATGACTTCCGCCGCCAGCTGGTGGGCACTTTTGCCACTACTGATCGACGAGAGAATGCGCTGCGCCTGCTTGAAGTGCGCGTCCAGAAGCCAAATGAAAGCGTAGCTATGTTTGCGGAAGACATGGCTCGACTTTTTCGCCGTGCCGACCCCGATATGACTGAGAAAAGGAAGCTACGACATCTCATGCATGGCGTCAAGGAGCAGGTGTTTGCCGGCTTGGTGCGCAACCCACCTCAAACCGTCATTGAGTTCGTCAAGGACGCTACAGCTATAGAGCGAGCCCTCCAAGAACGGTGCCGCCAGTACGACCGACCCTTCACCGGTGTTCCACCGACTGCGGCGGCACTCACTGCAACCGATGGGAACACTCTTCGAGACCTCATTCGAGAAATTGTCCTTGAGGACCAGCAGCGAATTACTGCTACGAGCGTTCAGTCCCCAGAGGCCGTCGCAGCAGCCGTTAGGAAAGAGCTCCGGCATGCTCTGTCACCGTCTGCACCATACCACGAGTCTCATCCAGTTGACAGCGCGGCAGCCGTTTGCGAACCATACCACGTGCTCCAACCCAACAGCAACACGGCCGTCAACACGGCGCCTTACTATGAGCCGGAGCCGCAACCCGCGAGCTATGCGGAAGTCCTTCGTCGTCCGCCGCCAGACCACGCCCCACCGATCTCAGCGAGCCGTCAGCAGACGCGGTTCTTCCAGTAGCCTCAGTGGGCACGTCCCGGCCGCCCTCAGCCGCGCCGAACTGACCTGTGGCGCTCTTAGGGCAGCCGACCACTCTGCTTCTTCTGCGGACAACCTGGCCATGTGTATCGGTACTGCCGCTACCGCCAAGAGGGGCAGGCCTTTCCGCCTGGTTCTGCTCGACGCCATTTCGACGCTGGCCGTGCCCAACTCGAGGACCCGCCGCTCAGCAGGGAAGCCGACTCACCGGGCTTCCGCCGCCGCTCCCCATCTCCACGGCGTTATTCTTCACCGACGCGTCGTAGCGAAGCTGACGTTAGCGGACGGCGGACCACGAGCCCTCGCCGGGGACACTAATCGCCGCAACCTCGCGAAGGGAGGTTGCAACCAGTCGAAAAGTTTCAAAGCCCTCACTACCGCCGCAACTGCCGACCGCAACCCATGACTGTTACACCTCTGTTCACATTGACGCTGCCGCACTACCACCGAAAATGCCGCCTACATTAGCGTCGAACATGCCGAACCAGGCAAGCTGCCCCGACGACGAAAATAACAGCGCCGACCTTACCGCACTTCCGCCGCAAATGCCGAGAGAGACGAGCAACCCAGACGACGCTGTTAGCGCTGACCTCGACGTTTGCATTGATGGGCTGGAGGTACACGCTCTGGTGGATACCGGGGCGGATTTTTCAATCATTAGACAAAAACAGGCTGACAAGCTGCGCAAAGTAAAAGCGAATGGACTGGGCCAGTAATAAGAAGTGCTGGGGGTCAGCTACTGGCACTGACTGGGAAGTGCACTGCCCGCATAGGAAGTGGAAACTCAGTGTTCGTTGGCAGCATCGTTATCCTCTCAGACTTGCAAAGACCTCACCTTGGGCATGGACTTTCGGCGCATTCATGGGGCTGTGATCAGCTTTCTGGACAACGTCGTTGCCTTCGCCAAAAATCATGGAGACCTTGGTTATGCGAAAGTACCACTGATGCCCTTACGAGTTGCCAATGAGGGGGTGACATTACCTCCGCGATCGTGCTCTCTTTGTTGAAGTGAAGTGCGACGTGGCGCATACCGGCGATGGCGTCGCCGAACGGGCTGTCACCCTGATACTCAGCCGAGGTGTTCCTATAGCTCGAGAACTAGTCAGTTTGGCCAATGGGCACGCCGAAGTGCTGCTGACAAACTTCAGCGACGAGCGTCGGCAAATTCCGAAAGGCACAACTGTGGCCTTCTTCGATAGCGTCCCAAGTGACCAAGACAATTTCGTGCTGCAACTGGAAGGATCAGTGAGCAAGGCGCCCGAACCCATAGTCGATGTGAGCCCAGATCTGTCGTCTTCAGAACGGGAACGTCTTTTGGATCTCATAGATCACTTTTGAGACTGTTTTGCTTCAGAATCGCGGCTCGGCCAAACACCTTTGACCAAACATCGCATTATCACGGATGACGCGATTCGCCCGATTCGACAAAATCCTTACCGTGTGGCTCCGAAAGAGCGTGAGGATATTCAGCGTCATGTGGCCGAAATGCTTCGAGACGACGTTATCCAGCCGTCACAGAGTCCCTGGGCTTCCCCCGTGGTACTTGTTAAAAAAAAAGGACGGCAGCTTACGATTTTTCATTGACTACCGCAAGCTCAATCAAGTGACCAAAAAAGACGTGTACCTCCTCCCTCGCATCGATGATTCCCTTGATCGGCTACGAAATGCACGTTACTTCTCTTCAATGGATTTGAAAAGTGGATATTGGCAAATTGAAGTAGATGAGAGGGATCGGGAGAAGACAGCATTCATCACTCCTGACCGATTGTATGAGTTTAAGGTTCTTCCCTTCGGTTTATGCTCGGCACCAGCAACATTTCAGAGGCTGATGGACACTGTGCTCTCAAGACTCAAGTGGCAAACATGCCTGGTGTATCTTGATGACGTGATCATGTTTTCGGCAGCCTTCGAGGAGCATCTCTGCCGTTTGGTAGCTATTTTTCAGGCCATACGATCTGCGGGCCTCACACTAAAACCGGAGAAGTGCCACTTTGGTTACGAGGAGCTGTAATTCTTAGGACACGTTGTTAGCCAAGAAGGTGTCCGGCCTGACTCCGAAAAGCTCTCCGCAGTCGCCAAGTTCCCAACACCTACGGACAAAAAGACGCTTAGGCGCTTCCTGGGGCTTTGCGCCTATTACCGTAGATTTATTGCTGGCTTCTCACGAGTTGCCTGGCCATTAACTTCATTGACACGCGACAGCACTGTGTTTCGCTGGGGTGAAGAAGAGCACCAAGCTTTTATAAACTCCGGAGACGCCTACAGATTCCACCTGTCCTGGCGCACTTTGATGACGACGCCCCTACCCTGCTTCATACCGATGCAAGCAATGTGGGTTTAGGTGCTGTATTGGTGCAGCGCCAGGATGGTGTGGAAAAAGTGATTGCTTATGCCAGCAGGACTCTGTCTAAAGCTGAAGCGAACTACTCGGCAACAGAAAAGGAATGCCTTGCAGTTGTATGGGCGGTTATGAAATTCCGCCCTTACTTGTACGCTCGCCCCTTTCAAGTCGTTGGCGACCATCACTCTCTTTGTTGGCTGACGAACTTAAAGGACCCTTCAGGAAGACTCGCGCGTTGGAGCCTTCGGTTACAAGAGTTCGACATGACGGTTATTTACAAATCCGGAAAGAAGCATGCGAATGCTAACTGCCTTTCGCAAGCACCAGTCGGACCCTCCACAATGACCGATGAAGACACTGCTTTTTTAGTAGTCATAGATGACGCAACTCTTGCCCAACAGCAGAGAGAGGACCAGGAATTGCTCCCTCTTATTGGGTTCTTGGAGAAGTGAACTACGGATGTGCCTAAGATTTTCGCCCGCAGCCTCTCGTCATTCTTTCTTCGCAACGACGTAATTTACAAGAATTCCGTCCAGGGGGGAACAGTCATCTACTCGTCGTCCCAACAGCTCTTCGCACGGAAGTCTTGCAAGCGTGTCACGACGAGCCAACCGCCGGCCACCTAGGCTACATCCGCACGTTGGCTAGAGTACAGCGTGGACACTACTGGCCGAAACTACCGGCGACAGTGAAGCACTATGTACGGACGTGCGTAGACTGCCAACGTCGTAAATCACCCCCTAAAAAACCAGCCGGTCTACTCCACCCTCTTCAAGTGCCAAAGACACACTTCAAGCAAATTGGCAGGGATCTCCTGGGACCATTTTCGACGTCTACTGCCGGGAATAAATGAATAATTGTCGCCACCAATTATCTAACTCGCTACGCGGAAACAAAGGCTCTGCCCAGGGGTACCGCCGCCGAAGCAGCTCGGTTCTTCGTTGAGAACATTGTCCTCAGGCATGGCGCTCCGGCACTCATTATAACTGACCGAGGAACTGCCTTTACGGCCGAGCTTTTGGAAACCGTTCTCCGCCTCAGCGGTACCAGTCATCGTAAAATGACGGCCTATCACCCCCAAACCAATGGATTGACGGAACGCCTCTATAAGACAATCGCCGACATGCTCTGTATGTACGCGGACGTAGACCACAAGAATTGGGACGAAATTCTTCCCTACGTCACGTTCGCCTACAATACGGCACAACAAGACACCACTCGCATGACGCCTTTCAGCCTTCTTCATGGCCGACCAGTGACAACTGTGCTGGATGCCATGCTGCTCCCGAATGCCGACGGCGACGATGTCGATCAGGACGCCGAGGAATTCGCACAGCGCGCAGAGGAAGCTCGCCAACTAGCGCGTGTGCGCATCGGAACTCAGCAGGAGGCTGACGCACGACGCTACAATCTTCGCCACAGATATGTCATGTATGAACCTGGCGACAAAGTGTGGGTCTGGACGCCTATTCGCCGTCGTGGACTCTCCGAAAAATTATTACGGCGGTACTTCGGGCCCTATGTTGTGCTGCGACGTTTAACCGACTCCACGTATGAAATGGTGCCGGACGGGTTATCGACATCCAAGCGACGCCAGCAACAAGTCGACGTCGTCCATGTTGTACGTATGAAGCCGTACTACTCGGACCGATCTTGACCTCCTACTTCCTTTTGTTACCATCGAGACGATGCTTCCTGAGGAGGGGGACAAATTCCGCATGCAAGAAGACGCCAAAGATGAAGACTTGGTCTACGAGCGCGAGGCAAGAAGAGGCAAATGCCGCATGCAAGAAGACGCCAAAAATGAAGACTTGGTCTACGAGCGCGAGGTAAGAAGAAGCTGAAGTGCACAGGGACTTTTTCTGGGTAACCAGTAAACCGTTTTACCTTCAGCTCTCCTCGGAGCTCTACCGAGTCCTGACAATATAAATGGCTTGCTGAAACGCCCGTCACACCGAGCAAAGCATAAACATGAAGGAAAATAAAGAAAACTGAGTCTTTGCGAAGAACAAACTGGGTAACAAACTTTAAGCAATTCTCATAGAACTGCGCTGTACTGTACCGTGATCTTCCCGGAATCAGACATCGATTGTGTTTCAGCAGGAAACTAGTGTTGGAATTCTTTTTTTCGCAGTACCCCTAAGGACTCCTGGCCCTTATTGCCTAGTGATTAAGCTACAAGCTGCACTTCTGGCCGACGTCCTGCGGCGCTCGTGATGTCTTACTGTTACCAAGTAGAATGCGTATAATACATCGTGTACTTTGAGCCATTGTGTGACATCTTCCGGATGAGATTTCGCGGTTTCCTCTATTGCCAGTGCGCCGCTGAAGAGCCTTGCAATAAACCAGAGGAGAGGATCGAGGATGTTACAACTTAAAAAAGAGAGCAGGGAGAGAATTTCATTAGAAATGCGACAGCCAACCGAGATCGATGGCGAGAAAGCGGAAATAAACCGAAACACAGCTACTCGCAAGCTAATCAGCGGAGATTCTCGTCCCATGTTCCCTTTTAAGTTGATTCCTGAAACAATTTAGCACAGCTCGCTTTTCCGTCTCCACACGTTCGCCCCACTGTTTGTAGGGAAGAAAGCAACGAAAACAGGCAGTTACGCTGGTTCTGTTTGCGAGTTTCGCTGGAAGGAAATAGGCAATTGGGAATGGGACGTTGCCGGGCGGTCGTTATTAGCGGCGGTGAAGATCAATACAGCTAGACTAGCCCGGTCGTTAGCCGGTCAATACCCACCGACTTCCCTATTGTGCTTCGCCATGGCACGCTGTTTTTCTCTCCTTCGCACTTAATGCTTTTTCTTTGCCCTTCGCAGTGAAGAAACGGTGCAGTGGTTTTCGCGCCTAATGGGCTGTGTCCGCAAGTCCTCGCTGGGTCGGTACAGATGAAATAAATGTCGCGCTGCAATGACAACCATTGGAAACGTCCGTAACAAGAGTAATAACAAGCCTCTGTGTATGCTCCCTAAATATGAAGACACCTTGTGCCTGTGTAAGCTTTGTTAGTGTCTATAATAGCACATGCCTGTTCGTCACGCTGTCTGTTTTCCTTGTTATTGAGATCCTAAGGAAAATTCACAACATTGAAATGAGGATTATGTCATGCGTAAAGTTATAATGTCTCTCGAAATAAAGTGCATAAAGGTCTGGTGAGCTACATGTAATTTGTTCAATAAGACATTAGATATGCGTTCGCGCTTGCCTCTCCGATACCAGACGCGGTGGCAAAGAGGATAAGGTTGAACTGAATCCGAAGCCCACTGTTGCGCCGTTTCACAAATCTCACATGCCGGTTCGGAACATTAACATACCACACAGCGCAATTGTGTTCTGCAAGGATTCTGATGCTGCTGAGCAGGGGATCACCTTTGTTCAACGAGTCATCACCATTAAATAAAAATTATGAGGTGAGCATCTAAGACGCTGCAAGTATAAGCCCGAGCTGAAATACAGTTTCATCCTTCCGTCTTTTCACCCGCCGTGGTGGCTTAGTTGTTAGGGCGCTCGGCTACTGATCCTGAGTTCCCGGGTTCGATCCCGACCGCGGCGGCTTCGTTTTTATGGAGGAAAAACGCCAAGGCGCCCGTGTGCTGTGCGATGTCAGTGCACGTTAAAGATCCCCAGGTGGTTTAAATTATTCCGGAGCCCTCCACTACGGCACCTCTTTCTTCCTTTTTTCTTTCACTCCCTCCTTTATTCCTTCCCTTACGGCGCGGTTCAGGTGTCCAACTATATATGAGACAGATACTGCGCCATTTCCTTTCCTCCAAAAAAAAATTATTATTATTACTTCCGTCTTTTCAGGCGCAGTAACGCGGATGCGGTCATGGCCACCGTGCGATTGACTGAAGTGCCATGGCATTAGTGAGGGACTAGAGCCACTCATGTCAGGGCACTATAGGTCAAGAAATAGCTTGAGCTATTTGGAAGATTCAAAGGTCAGTTTTCCTTTCTCTTTCATATGTCCTTAACCTGTGCACACCTGCGTGGAAAGGAACACCGGCGGACCAGCGCAAAGGCAGGACGTCGTAAAACCGGCCAAACTCCCTTGTGCGCCTGGGTTGTGAAACTAATAAGGTGGAAAAATGGAATACAAGTGATAGATAGTAGTTTTGAACGCTTGCGGTACTTTTCTTTGTAAGGTATGGGTGCGGACTAGTTGGTAAAGCATTGTAGGACGAAAAGCGCGAAAAAAACACACGGACGCAAGAAAGACGAAAGATAAGCTCTTGTCCTTCGTCTTTCTTGAGTCCGTGTTTTTTTTTTTGCGCTTTTCGTCCTACTTTTCTCTCCTCCGCCATTAGGCGTATATTAAAGCCTGAATGAGATGCGAACAGAGCCTGTTAAGGGAACAAAATACTTAATTGTGTACTTTCAGCCGCTGTATGCAACTAGCCTGATTCATGTTTCTGGGTAAATGGTACACCGAAGTGTAAATTCATAGACCTGTTTTAACGAAATACCTGGTTCTAGAGTAAAAAAAAAGTTGCATACTCATGTTCGCGTTTCATTCCGGCCGGGATGTACCTGCTCTCGGCACTTGTCTGTTTACCCTCAGTCATTCAGTCAGAAAAAAAATGGCACATAGAAGTAGCATATTCTGTTGGTGCTGCGGCCAAGGAAGTGAAACAGTCTTCTAATGCCATTATTTTAATGGTATTACTAATGTATAGCGTTTAAATTGTATAAACCCGTTCATAACATGCATAGCATCTATGGGCTACTGCAGGTGGACTGTTTTGGATTTCGTGGGATACATTACAACAAAACAGCATTGCCACGCTGTTATAAACAATAGTGTTTAATATTTTGTTATGACTCGATCCTGTGAGAAATGACGAGCTTGATATGTTCAAGACTACACTATTCGGATTTACATATTTACTAACGCTACGTGTATAATATTTGGGCATAAATAATATACTGAAAAGCACACTGTCAGGTTTCTGCTGACGAAGTAACCACACGGGTGGCCAAGTCTCTAGGAGGAATGGTCCAAAATCTTTGACTTAGAAAAAGTTGAAGTAAGCCGCATATCTCAAGGCCATATATATCTTGGAAATCTTACATACCGATCACACTTAATTGCCTAAAATGTTCATATTTTTCGATGTTTCAAGTTTTGGCAGCGTCAAAATTTGACCAACCAATTATCTAACTACTTCTTAAGTCTTCTAAGCGAACTATACGTCCTCGTCCCGTCAAAAAATTCCTCGACAAAAAGTCAAAAATTAGTCGAGGCAACAACGTCATATTGTCAGTGCACGTGCAACCCTTTGCTGTCCTCTATGCGAGGTTGAGTGAATCGTGGAAACACCAGGAGCCTTATGAAATGGCCCATATGCTTAAATAAAACAAACTTCTGAATTTGTTGCGGAGCAAAAGGCCAAAACTTGCGTCATCAGTAAAGCACGTAAGGAGCTCCCTCTCGCCCTGTGCAGAATATGAGGTTGCGAGGGCAGCTTGAGGGAGAGAGCGCAGACTGCTTGTGTTCGACCAACTTGCATCAGATGTACTACGCGCCATACCAACTCTTGGCTGAAGAAGGGAAACGCCCCGCTTAATCAAGAGCAGCTCGTAAAATGTGTGGCCAGTATAGACGGCGCAGCCTGGAAACTACGCAGATACCGCAGCGGTGGCCAAGTGGTTGAGCATTTGCCTCGTATGCGGGAGGTGCGGGGTTCGATCCCCAGTGCCGCCGGTTACCCACCGGTGATACAATGGGTACAAGCTTTCCCCTGGTCTGGTGCTCGGCTTATTTAGGGTGAAATGCTTGGGAAATGGGTCTTTGACCCCACCTTGAGAAAAAGAAAAATACCTTGTGACATGGCGCTCTTTGGCCATAGCTGCCCTTGCGCCATAAAAATCCATAATCATCATCATCAAACTACGCAGAAACATATGTCATGACTCTATAGTGGTACCAGATGCAAACTCTTTACCACCAGTTTGATAAGCGCGCTGGGAAGAAAAGTCTGTTGCATTATTTTGGGCACATTAAGTTACTGCTTCAAGGGTAATGACGTTATTATCCAGTGCTTGCATTACTGCATACCGCGGACGTCCTTGTACTCTTCTCGGCCGTGCCTTTTTTTGCGCATTGTTCTTGATTTACTACCGACAGTCTTCGGAATTGCTTCAGTTAATAGCCTCGTAGGGGAGAACACCATGCCTGTTGCTTGCTATTAATTTCCCTCAGCAATTGGAAGATATAAATTTTGTATAGAGTATTATCAAAGCTGCTACTCCAGTCGTTGCTGCTACGACTAAATTGTTTATTTTCAGGATTTACCAGCAACGTCAAAACAGCGATGTGTAACACTTTAATGTCCTGGCTAACTGCCTCAGATTCGCAACGGCGCGTGCAAGCGTGATGAAAAGTTCTTTCTGAGAATAACCCCTCGTTACATTTCCCTACAGGTTTCACTATCTGTCCTCGGGTCGTTTATCGTCAGTGAGCCGGCAGCATAGACAAGGTCGTCATATCTATGACGCCGGTGGCCTTCACCTGCTTTCGCGCCACCCAGCCCTTCTCTGGGCAGAAAGCAGTTACTCCAGTCACGTACTGGTGAAGCTATCAAAGGCGGCTTAATCAGGGACGGCTGCGAAGCGTGGACCACCAGAAGATAGCGTGGCCTGAATGCAAAAGAGTCGGGTATAAACGCCATACTTACAGGAGGCAAGCTCGATGCTGCAGACTTGTCTGTCCAGGGGGTACCGCTCCATGTTCATCATGCATGAAAACGTGAGCTTCAGCCTGGGAGATAAACAGTGACGAAAATGTTAATGACTGAGGGAGATGAACTGAAATTAATGTTTTACGAGGGGGTGGAATTTCGTCAGTACTCATTTCAGCCCGTTGTAAACATAGAATATCGTAGGGGTGCGATGGAAATCCTTATGTGCATGATGTGCAACCGGCGACGCACGCGTATGTGCAAAAACCGGCGAATAGCTCCCTCAATCCTGGCAACATAACAAAAAAAAAGGTGGATGGATATAGTTATTTGCGAACAAACTTTCAGTGAACGCTTCACAATAGTTCAAGCAAATTTCAAGATGTCACCTCAAACAAGGACTGAATAGTGAGTTCACTTTGGATAGCTCTTTTGAATGCCTTGAATATCTTTGAATAGCGCGCTTAAAAGACTACCTTGAATATCTTTGAATAGCGCGCTTTGTCATGGGGCGCACAACAGGTTTTTAAAAAGATATTTGGCTGGACTGGTGGATGCGCATATTTTATATCAACCTGTAGCCGTTTTTCCGCGCACTAGCTCTAAACATGTGAAAAAACATGCTAGAGCTTTCAGCACCACCGAACTGGTTTTTATCCGTGTAAAACCGTTATATGGCAGCGAGAGCTAACACATAAAAAAAATCCTGTAACATTGTTGTTGGTATGGCTCTCCCCTGCGTAATTATTTGTTGCTAGCGGTAGCCTAATGTTGAATTTCTGAAATAATTCCCTACCTATCCTAAAGAGAGGAAAATGTCCGCTGTCATGTCCAAGTCGTGTGGGGAGCGAATGGAAAGTTCTCGTAGAAGAAACTTATTTCAGAGAATATTACAGTGGCCACTAAACGTATATGCAACCAAACCTACTCAAAAGCAGTCGTACACAGCATTTAAATGTTTTCAGCCATTGCTAGTATAGTTTAATGTCATAGTTTCACTAACTAGATCGAGAACTGATAGAAGTTTGGATATAATGTAAATTCATTGGCGCGTTCTTTTTCTTACATTTCATAAGTCTGTAAACTTGCATTATTTAACGGCGGAAGAGAGACTAACATATGAGCTTCTAAGCCCGAAATACGACCAGAAATCTTCTAAAGTCTGTACCCTTCTGTTGCCCACCTGACAGAGACGGAAGCTGAATAAAAATAGATTCGCGATTGCTATTGGGCTGCACAATTCCCAGGGTGTGTACTAGTGATATACCTTGCTCTTCTCTCAAGAGCGTCATACATTCGGCATGGCACATTTGATGGGCTCTAAATGGCGGAGACGCCAGTGAAGGGCTCGTTATCACCTTTTATACGCTAGAATGTATACCGCTCAAGTGCAGGAGAGCATCAAAGGGAAGATGTTATTAACATGTCATAAAGCATCACTCAAGACTAATGAGTGGTTAACAAACTTGCTTTTTGAGCAGCATTATTCTAGAAGTATGCATTCTGTAACAATTTCGAAAATTGGGTGCAAAGAAAAAATAAAACTGTTCTCTTAGTTCTCTTGCTAACTCTGACCAGGGAGAACAGCTAGCCCAGAAAACTGCAAACTTTCCTCGCTCTCGAAACAAGAATTCTTTTCTTATTCCTTACGTCTTGATTGGAATGCATGTTCACAAAAAGTTTCCCATAAAGCTGATGATATGCAAAGTTTTCTGAAAACCCCCAAAAACTGTAAATATAGAAGACACCACTGATGCAAATCAGAAAGTCTGAAACACTTTTTTCAACCTTAGTTGAAGCCGTTTCTAATCCACATCAAGCATTTCTCATTTCGGGACCAGCTCTGCGAAACGCAAAAGCACTATTTTTTTCTCTGTTTTTGTTTTTTACATCCTAATGTCAATGGGTACAGTGTCATCCTTGTGAGACTATTGGAACGCTTCACGCATTTTGTGGCACTGCGTTCCTACTTACTGCCGAGCTTTTGTAATGGCCCTTCAAAACGACCTTAACCGCGTCTATGAATGCCTTGACATCTGGTACATGATGCTCAACACTAACAGATGCGAACTCTCTCGTTTAATTGTCAAACAACCCCCTTATGTTTTTCTTTGCAGTTGCTAACTCATCTATAGAAAGCTTCCAATCGTTAAAGTGCCTTAGTACCACCCTCTGCAGAGATACTTCTTGGCGACCGCACATTACCATAATTATATCACCTGCTAAAATCTCTGGAATTCATGAAATGTCATCTTTGTCATGAGCCGCAACACGTGAAGCATCTGGATTACGAAACCCTCCCCAGACTTAAACTTGAGTGCGCCAGTTTCATTAGGGAACCTCACCAGATATACCTATCAAATGCACTCGAATCCGTTCAAAACCGCTCCACTCGCTTCGTTCCTTCTGCATATTCTAATATCATCAGCGTTTCATCTCTGAAGACGAATTCAGGTATTGAAAGCCTCTGCTCGCCATCGCTTCGCCAGCCTCTGTTTCATAAGTATTTCTATAGTTCTCTATATCAGACACCTCTATATCACACTCATATCTGACCGCACTCACCACATGTTTCAGATTGTCCGGCCTGTGTCCCGTACCAAAACTTTCCATGTTCCTTTTTCTCCAATCTGTTGCGAATAGAAATGCCCTTCCCACCGCTATCGCTGCCATTAGGTTACCTACCTCCATTTTTAGAAGCTGTAACCACATATATTTCATGACAGTAACTTCTACTTGTTATTGATGTATATATAAACTTACCCCTTAAGCGAAACTCCCTGCAGGGGACTTTTAAGGTGAATAAAGTGATGTTAAGTGAAGGTGCTAAAACCTTCTACAAGATTTTTATGCATTTTGTTTTGGTTGCTAATGAAGTTTCTTTACTGCCTTCATTGTCTGGGGGTTTAATCTTGAGATGCTGACGATTATTTGTTTTCCGAGAGACAGTAAATGACGGGAGGGCGCATAAAATTGGTCTTTTTTGTTGTGCCGTATTATTCAAAATGCTTTGCTGTTAACATAAATGTTAAAGAAAAAGAAGATACAATTTTTAAATGTTAACTTCTGCAGTACTAAAAACGAAAAACTGGCAGTTGTAACCACCTCAACGCTATGCTACAACTTAACTTCACGTCGGAATTTACAGTACCGAGTAAACGATGTTACATGTCCATGCAGACTTTCTATCACTGGCTCTGAGTTTTGAAAACCAGAGCATGCGTCGGTTAAACCGAGTCAGTGCTGACTGAAGGCTGCGAGCCTTGAAATGGTGGCCCATTGAAATTTCAAACTCGTTCTCCAGTCGAAGCGGGAGTGCTGAGGGAGCGATACTGCTGCAGATTACCTTAGCATGTAGAGTATATCACCGGTGGGATATATCCTCAAGAGAACGTTGGGAACAGTGACGAACTGAAATTCCCCGTGCTTGGCATTGGGAAAGTAAACGTCCGGCTTCCACACTTTCTTGAGGAGGTTCGGATCGTTCAGGTCCAGGGATCGGGTTAAGTTGGCGTTCTTCATCCGTAAGTCTGTCCAGGTCTGGCGCAGGTACAGGTCGACGTCATAGTCCTAAAGCAGAAAGTTTAAACATTAATAGAGGGTATGAGTAAAAGATATTAGTAAAGTCGGGTGTATAGTGGGATCTTTTTGTCGATTGTACCAGTGTACATCCTATCATGTACCGAGTCTCCAACCGGCAAGGGGAGCATGCTAAAACACATATGTGTTAGGAATTTAAATGCAAGCATTTCCAGGCACAGCAGTTTGTCAACTCGTGAAAACAGTCTGCCATTCCCAATCATTTGAGCTGCTTTCTTCTAGGCATCTCAGTGTTTTTCAGAAAGGAATCCTCACATTTCCTTATTCGTATGAATTAGATAGGTGGTACGTTTCCACTATTTCAATGCTATTTTTTCATAGCAGCCTAAGTGAAAGGATCGAAGGCATAACCAAAAATATTCACAACCACATTAGTATTGAACTGTACAAAGTTGGGGTATCCCCTATAATTTAAAACTTAGTCTCAATATTTGATTTGAATTTTGGCATTTCTTTTTAGAGCCGCGTTCTTTTCACTTGCCCTATCGGGACCATCATCTGTAAATAATTGGCGCGAAGAAAAAGCTATGAATAAGTACTTTGCAATGAGGAAGGAAAAAAGCGAGATACAAAGAGAATATTATGGGAGTTAGCGATGGGTGTAGAAGAGAGGTGCGAATATATCGAAATACTTTAAATGTGGTCTTAGGCACGACCACAGTTTGACATACGCGCTACCCGGGAAGTGGACCAGCGTACATATTGCTACGTAAACTTTCCAGACACCATGTGACTAGTCTGAGCTTTTGTGAGGAATGCTAGTAGGGCTTTCAGAATAATCCGCAAATTAGGAGCGTCCATACAATTGGCCAAAAATGTATCGAAAAAGTATAGATGAACGGTTTCCTCTACAAATAACAAAACCCACGCGGACGGCAAGTGAATGTAGTGCTTGGCAGAGTGTGTTGACATCCGAGCACCTCAATTGTCTTCTTTATTCTTCTAGACAAAGAGGGATGAAAGAAATCAGAAAGTGAGCTGCACTATTAATATTTTTTCCTTCGCTCAGAGAAAGCCATTCTACATTATAGAAAGAAAAGTGAGAAAAGGTGGAAATGAGCTGCTGAGCCATACTACGTTGCGCGAATAAATAATGGTTAAGTGGAGTATGTTACTTTTCTACACCCCGCCTTGTAGCGTTTAGAGTTTCAATACAATAAAATTGACTTTTCATATATAAGAGTGTTACTTTATTATACATTATTTCGCAGGCCCATAATTTGAGTAAAAATGGTGCAGTTCATTATGTAGAAAGCAAAGAAAATATCAACATCATGCAATCCGTATATTTAAACAACTTGCGAAGGAGCGTTCATCCCCCTGGCATTCTATGAAGGCTGCGTAAGTATTCTACGCTCCATTATTATTATATTATGGAAGCCATGAGAGCTTCTTTATTCGCCTTACTGAAGACAGAGGGAATTAGTGCTTTTTTCTGGTGCCTTAAAGAAGATTATTTAGTGGGCCTGGTGTCCGTATTTTATTTTCGCCCAACCTACTTTGCCAGTATTAATTTCAATATTCTTAATCTTGCCACGGGATGCTATCAACTGCAGCGTCATGATGAGTTGGCTTGTTCCAGTCTAATGTAACGACTATGCTTTTTGCTTTCTTTCTCGATTGTCCAGAGGGATTACTTTTTTTGACAAAAGGCACAAGTAGCACTCGTCAGATTATCAAACGAGAGCACAAAGAACCACCATGCTATCAAGCAAAATGTGCTCTCGTCCTGTGTGCTTTCACTGCTCGTTTAGCCGATTGGCACTGCTCCACTAGGTGATCCCTTTAGTACTCTTAGAGAGGTACTATGGTTTTTCTACTGTTAGTTTTACAGCCCCTGTGCTGACTGCGACTAACTGCCTAACTCAAACATAGGTAAATGCAGAAAATAACCTCCAGAAAACAGAAACCACCCGAGCGTAGCCGTACTATGCTAGTCTAGCAACAAAGTTTGCAGGAAGAAAGTAGCAAAAAGAAATAAAACTCGCACGTCACAGAAGAAATATCAGCAAAGGACGACTGTGTCTGCAAAGCCAATGATGTGCCCAAAACCATGAGTTGTTTCTGAAGCAAGTGAGGCTGCTTAAGGCTACTACTGCTGAATTTGTTTATGCTGCTTGCACCGACAGGTCCGGCCGTTATTCAGTGCAAGGACTGAGAACAAGTGCAAAGCTTGCCCGTGCAAATACACCGACGTACGAGAGTACTCTTGCCACCGGCTTCAACAACAGCAACGGCAAAGAACGGCTACCGAAAGAGCGGCTACCTGAAGAGCGAGGGTCGTACCAAGTCTAGAAGGCGGGTAGTGGAGCCGTTGTGACTTCTCACGGCGGAAGCAACCCACCAGGCTTAATCATTTGTAAATACGTCGTGATAATGAAGCTCCTTACTGCTTTCACTCCGAAGAAATAATGACAAATTGAAATCAAGAGTGAAGTCATGTCCGACATTCATGGCTCGATGGGGAAGTTATCGCCCGTCATTTGTAGCTGGCGCTGTCTTGCCGGGCGTTGAAGTTAAGCGACTGTGGCCGTGGGCCTATTTAGTACCTGTACTTCCAGAGAGAACGGAACAGAGGCTAATGATGTAGACGGTATGATGCTCACACAATATTTATTATTAGCTTTACCAAGGCATGTAAGAGCTCCGTAGAAACAAGAGCTTCTTTGTGAGATAGTATATATTTATTATCTGAGTTCTTTAAGTACACTGAGCTGGACAGAAACCTTCTGGCACGAATGAGGACACGCTCATTCACGCGTGCCCGTTTTGAAGCGGGGTGTGCAATTTATTGGCTTACAGAAATAGTAATGAAAACACGTGCAATGCTTACCATTGTAGCCGGATTCACAGCTCCAAAGCTCCTGAGGTATATCTCGCACTTTACAACTGTAGGAATGTCTGTCAGAAGAAAAAAGCAGGACGAGGTCATATCTATCAGTGATATCAAGAAGAGTGATTATAACATTTAGAGACATTAGCAGAAGTTTTTCAGTCATATCTAAGTGAAAATATCAAACTTCACTACTCTTGAAGTGAAAATCTAGCTTACAATTGCCAATACACTCTGAATTTGAGACGTGTAATTTGACTCATCTTACGAATAATTCTTTGACAATTTTTATGAAGTGGTGCTACTAGTCCTACAAAATTTGATGTTAGCACGAGTCATTTAATTTTTTACGCCAGTTCATTGCATTGGAAGCAGTTAATTCATTCACCCTTGCTGCACTGTTGTTTGAGAGAGAAAACATATAACTTAAAATGTGCCATAGTAGCACCACTTGAATAGCTTTCTGAAATAAAGGAAACACAAACGTTTTAGAAAGGACACGTCAGGCCATACGAATCTTAGGCTTCTTTTTCGCTGAGCATATGTATGCGGAGAACATCATGTAAGCGATGAGCCTCGATGCCCTTCTCAGTTTTGAATCCGGAAGCTAAAGCAAAAGTTGAAGGACATGATAAAAAAGTTGGAAGTTGAGCCTAAAGATGTGAACTTGAAGCAGCACGACAATGTAGCGTTACATCATCAACAAACGCTTCTTTATGGACGAAAAATTGAACGTGCAGTGCACGAGTAGGGTGATTAGATAGTTTTAGCCATGCACGTACGATAACAGGCACTTGAATCACAGAAAAAAGTTATGCAGCTGTGCCTCCTGCAGGTGACGCGAGTTATTGCGAAAGCCTTCAACGAACAATGTCTGCCGAACGAAGCGGTATATACGAAGTGGTATATGTGTTGGCGCTGGCCTCCGCCCGGATGGTGGCAACCAAGAAAAACACACTTTAAGACAGTCTCTTACATATACATGTGATCAAAACGACAACAACGTCACGAAAACTTCCTTCAGCAGCTAGTTCAGGGGAAAGAAAAGGATTTTAATGCGCTTTACTATTTGTTGCGGCATTCCACGTTTACAGGAGGCCGAATAGTGTGCTGAGCTCGAGTATGTGAAGAAGCGGGTGCGAATCCTGGAGCATTCGGCATTGCAAACCCAGCACACTGTCGTTGCCAAGTACCCCAGCGCCAGCATGCAGCAGCTCGGCGCTTTCGCACAAGAAATTTTGGCTATTTCGAAGAGTTAGGTGCACTGTAGAGGTTGTTTTGCCTCCATGCTTCTCTAAAGCGTGCGCATGTAGTATTTTGGCGCAATGAAGCCAGCATTTGTTGGGCGACAGGGCTGAGAGTAACCGCACTTTCGAAATTATGAAAACTGATCTGGATGTTACTCAAGGTAGGCTGCACGCCTCTCCACAATTAATTAGCATAAATGTATCAGTGAAGAAGTTAAATGTTCAATAAAAGTTATCCAGCATGCTAATTAGCAATTTTTAGCTGTATTTTGATATACTGCACCGCTGATGCTGTGCCAAAAAAAGCCCTTTTCTAGCTCTAAAAATTAATTTGGATTAGCTAAGCTAATCTAGCATATACCAAGCGAAAGATGCCTGCGTTCACTGCGTTCATTGGCATTGGCGTTGACAATGTTCTAGACGGCGATGGCTTTGGGCAAAGAAACGGCGCATAACTGGCTCCCTGGACATGCGGACGCCTCACTCGTGCTTTGATATATGTGGCGGTGTTGAGAGAGAGATTAGCCTTGAATGCATTAGCGGTGACAGCGTTGTGGCTGACATGCGGCACTGCAGCAATAGCTAGGCCGCAGCGTTCATTTGGTGGTCACTCTCTCGCGATCAACCATTAACTGCATGCCACCTCCCAGGGTGGCAGGGAGGGTGCGCTGCCTATCTAGTGTGCGGAACGCAATCAAAGCAAGCTTTTGCAGTTGGCACCAACGCCACTTATATGAAAGCGAGATTGAGGTCTCCACTGACCCACGGAGCCGGTTGAGCGCATTTCATTTCGTGCAAATGAACGGCCTTTGCAAATTTTCAACGCCACTGAACTCTATGAACACCGTCGGCTCACTTAATTTGTTTAGTTTTTGAGGAAAGGAAATGGCACAGTAACCGTCTCACATATCTAGGTGGACACCCAAACCACGCCGTAAAGGAAGGAATAAAGGAGGGAGGAACAGAAGAAAGAAAAAACTGAAAATTGAAATTTGGATTTTGAGGAAAGGCGCGGCGCTGCGCAGCGGCAGAACACCTGTGGCTCGGTGCTGCTACTACTACTAATAATAATAATTGGTTTTTGGGGAAAGGAAATGACGCAGTATCTGTCCCATATATATCGCTGGACACCTGAACCGCGCCGTAAGGGAAGGAATAAAGGAGGGAGTGAAAGATGAATGGAAGAAAGGGGTGCCGTAGTGGAGGGCTCCGGAATAATTTCGACCACCTGGGGATCTTTAACGTGCACTGACATCGCACAGCACACGGGCACCTTAGCGTTTTGCCTCTATAAAAACGCAGCCGCCGCTACTAGTCGCAGATGCGCAGTAGTGACTAGGGAGGAGGAGGAGGAAAACTTTTATTTCTATTTACAGTGAGAGGTCGATGGGGCGAGCCGGAAGGGCCCGTCCCTTACAAACACTAGGAGGGAGCCCTAGTCCGGGATCCCTGTAGCTTCCGCAGCGGCTCGGGCTCTAGCTACCAATGCCTGTTGGGCATGGAGTTCGGAGCAGCCGCGCAGGGCAGCTTCCCAGGCCTCTCGAGTGGGGTTGAGGTGGGGTGGGTAGGCAGGATTGGAAGGGCATGCCCACACCATGTGGTAGGTGTCCGAAAACTCCTCCTCACAGTGTGGGCACGCGCCCGAGAAAGAAGAATTGAAGTGCTTAAGTACTGCCGGGCACAGTACAGTATTGGTATAGAGGCGGAGAAGCCAGCGCTCCTCCACCCTGGTGAGGCCTTTACAGGGAGGGGGATAGAGACCATGAAAATTTTGATAGAGGTGATCTCTTTAAAGGTGATGGCCGGATTGAAATTGAATTCCGGATCAGGCTGCGGATGAGGCGACGCCCGGTGAGTAAGCGCGCGGGCGGCAGCGTCGGCTGCCTCGTTCCCCTCAAGACCCGCATGAGCCGGAGCCCACACGATGGTACGATGGGTCGGAAACCCTGTGTAATCGCATGCGTGGAGAAGTTTGAAAGCACGGTCTGGAATGTACCCTTGCTCAATATTGCGGCAGGCGCCCCTGGAGTCCGTAATAATGACTCGGGACTCTGGATCTGCGGCGGCCAGTGCAATGGCGATCTCTTCCGCAAATGTAATGTTTGGGGCACGGAAAGTAAGGCCCTGAACTGTAGTGTTTTGGTGGATGACGGCCGCCGTGTACCAACCCCCATGGTGTGGGCCGGCCGCATCCTCATAGAAGACACCTGGCTTGTGGCCATATTGTTGAGAAATAGCCTCCGCCCGCGCGAGACGGCGACCATCATGGGTGTCTGCAGTCATGTTCTTCGGAAGGGGTCGCACCTGGAGTGCAAAGCGCCAGGCTTCAGGGATGCGGACCCGTTCTTCTGTATGTGTTGCGTAGGAAATGTGTAAGCGGGTTAGAAGGCGGCTCCCCGCAGGTGTTTTGCTTAGGCGCAAGTATTGATTGTTAAGATGAGCTTCTCGTAACTCCCCAAAGGTGTTGGTCATCCCCAGACCGAGGAGACGCTTGTTGGACGTCGTTATGGGGAGGTCGAGCGCACTCTTATAAATCTTGCTGAGAACTACCTCTAAGGCATTCTCATCGCATTTGCGTAGGTGGAGGTAGGGAGCCGAACGAGAGAGAAATATCCGCAGCGAGGAGCGTCTTGTGAAGTCATGTACCTCCTTGGAGCACCGCCACGGCGAGATCGCAAGTTCGTGGCCAATAAAGCTTTCGTTTTAAAATCCTTTTTTTTTAAATTGTGCAAAGTCTAAGCCGAAACTCCCTGTATATCACAATGTTAAGAACTGGGGACTTCAGGTATTAACGACTTTCGAAACAAGGGAACACGATATTGTCGTAGAGATGACCATTCTGCCTGCTATTCTTTATTTCCGCTGCCCCAGCTCAGGTGCTTCAGTATCGATAGCAGATGCCAATAGTAGCAAAATTTTTTTCCTTCATTTTTATTATTATTTTATTAAAAGCCACTTAGTACTACTACAACTACTGTCCCCAAGGTGTGACCGAAGTGCGCGCCAAACATTTGCATGTCCGAGACTCCGAATAATTCATTTACGGGCATCAATACAAGGTACTAAATCTCGATTATTAAAAGTCTCATTACAAGCAATTCCGATTAGGTGCATTTTGGGTAAGGTTGACACATCGGTGTGTTTAGCCGCAGGGAGCCTCACAAACCGCTTTGGTTAAGCGTTTGCGTGGTGATTAATTTGACACATGGCTCCAGATTGATTTAGCGGTTCTTTCCGAGTAGATCATATATTAAAAGCACTCTGAGGAGGTCTTCATTAAATTATTGTTTGTAAAAATTGATTCCGAGGATCTTGCTGGCTTTGTGGATGTTTATCTCGCAGGAGAAGTCTAGGGGTGTGCGAACATCCTCCTATTCGATCCACTGAGCAAACCAAATAGGGCGTGTTCAAAATTATTTGAAACGAGTTTATTACGATCGAGAGCTTTCGAATAGTCATCGAAAAACAGAAACGAAGATCGAATCGGACACGCTAGAGTTTTGTTCGACGACCATGTCAAAAAATTGGGCCCACTCTGTGCTGCCGCGATTGCGAGGCGCGTTCAGCCCTCCGACGCGGCCTATTATTGTGGTGTTGGTAATAATGGGCAGCGATATGGCCTCCTAGATTGGGAAGCGACAGGATTCAGCCTGATTCAGCATGTCCAATATCGGAGGACATGGCTCATAACTCTTGTCGCTGTCGAGAACTGGGATGTGGCCCTATTTTGTTTGCTGTCGGCATCAACAGTAAAATGCAATTTTCCTATGTTCATGACATGAGGGTCACAGACATAATTTATTATTTCGAGCTGCATGCCCCTAGAAGAGATTACGGCAAGTCTTTCGACCTCTATGGCTTTAATTCTATGAGCTGTAGCACCGTCGCTGGCGCTTCTCTGATTTGCATCAACATTAGTTTTTTAAAAGAATATTCGCATAAACAGCTAATAATTGTACGAATATTCTGCTTGTTTCCGACAGGGCTCTTACACTACTCGATCCGTGTTTCATTCGGTCTGTAGCTTCATTATTCGTATCCGATTCTCCTTAGAAAAAGTTTTATCGCACATCCATACAAAATACACATTCATCGTCGAGAAAAGTACGTTTAAAAATTTTAGCGCCCTTCTGATCACTGTCGTGACGCCCAAAAAAGAAAAGAAAGGGTTACCACCGTTTTGATCTGCATTCACTTCTTGGTATTTTCTAGCTTTTAAAGTCTCTGTTTTCTTTGAACGTGATCTTTTTTGTGATTGCAACGTGATATCCAATTGATGCGGGCCAACATCTTTTTGTCCTGTCGTCATCTCAAGCCCAATATCTATGGATAAACTAACACCGATACCACGAACGCGCGGAAACAAAAAAATAGCGGCTACAAACAGCTGAGAACTTTATTTATATACAAATACTGCTATCTCGTCAATTGGGACATTGCAGGAGTGGTAAGATGGTTTTACATAATTTTATTTTAGGAACGTGCCTTATTGCAAATGTGAGTGCAAACATTTACACATAAAAGAGTACAGTATCAATAATAAAATTTGAAAAATAATTGATTACCTGGATTCGAACACGACAGTGGCGGCAGCGTTTCAATGCAGGCGAAACGCAAAGGTGCCCGTGTGCTGTGCGATGCCAGTGCACGTTAAAGATCCCCAGGTGGTTGAAATTAATTCGAAGCCCTCCACTACAGCACCTCTTTATTCCTTTACTTCATTCATTTCGTCCTTTATTCCTTCCCTTACGGCGCGGTTCAGGTGTCCGCCGAGATGTGAGGCAGACCAATGCACCATTTTCTTCTCCAAAAACCAATTTTTAATATTCTGTGCAACCCGCCGCGGTGGCTGAGTGGCTAGGGCGCTCGCTACTGATCAGGAGTACCCGGGTACGAACCCGACCGCGGCGGCTGCGTTTTTATGGAGGCAAAACGCTAAGTCCCCCGTGTGCTATGCGATGTCAGTGCACCTTAAAGATTCCCAGGGGGTCAAAATTATTCCGTAGCCCTCCACTACGGTACCTATTCCTTCCTTCTTTCACCTCTTCCTTTATCTCTTCCCTTACGGCGCGGTTCAGGTGTCCAACGATATATGAGACGGATAATGCGCCATTTCCTGTCCCCCAAAAACCAATTATTATTATTATTAATCTTCAGTGCAAAAAGCGTGCTAATATTCGTTCCACGTAATTACTGCAGCCCTTGGCTTATTCATATATAAATTTTCTTTTTCAGTGCAGTATGACATGCAAGTAACATAACATTAATTTCTCTCACAGTAACGGCAAATACCAAGAGATCAAAGTGAGACCGTTTTAACCCTCGCCTCGCTGCTGTGAGAACTCCTCCCTATAAGTGCGTTCATCTTCCACACCATGTGGCTAATTTCTGCAAACATAAGCGACACTTACTTAGCAACTCATTAACTGCAGTAAATTATACACCTTACTGCAGGACACGGCACTCGTTTCCGCTACGTTGTCTGTGTCAACTGTTGAAAATTTACGAGCAGCATTGTTTCATGCCTCCTTCGAAATACTGCTGCCGCATCCAGGTGCCGAACCCACAATTTTGTACTCGGCATCAAAAGGCCGAATTGACGACACCATGGCGCGTGCCACGGTATTGGCTCCCATCTATCCCACCCTTCAACTGGATCCCCCGCGACTACTTCTCACCGCAAGTCTGCAAGTATTGAGGTTGTTACGATGCGCCAGAAGAGTTTCCTCTGATCAGTAGTAGAAGGTTGAAATTGAAAGCTTCCAGTGATAGGAATTACAGATGTCAATCCGCGTTCGCCACCCGAGGCATCCGAAGGGCAAACTCCTGGAGGTAGCACCTCAAAACGCCTGCGTTCTTCGTGCCAACTTCGGCAAGCTCGCCCACAATCATACCCGAAATTGGCACAGATTAGCAGCTAGAGTTCACGAGAGACCTGAAGTGTTTCGGGAAGTTTGGGCTTTGGCGTCAAGGTATTGTATCGCTGAGCCGGAAGCCTTGCCCTGGTTGCTGCCGGACAAGAACGGACTTGCATGAGTTGTGTACCAGCCGTCAAATGTAAATGGAAGGCGAATCTGTCGAAAAAATTTAATATCTTGGAACATAAATCATAATGTTCACGATTTATTGGTGCACTGTGTTACTCACACAATCACAAGTAGACTGCATATATTAATTAAAAATTCTTAAAACGAGAGCGTTGAAATTATTTTCTTCTTGTTTAAAATGATTTTCATATATTATAAGAGCTGGATATTTCGATTCAGCGTGGTGAGTCGATGTACGCGTGACTCGCATGTAGACGGGCGTGCACACTCTCTGAAAAGGGGCAGCCTGAGAATGCACGGCTTCTTGTGTCAGTAAGCAGTGTCACGTGATCTTTTGGCATGTAGAAGTTTCCAAAAATCGAGTAAACGACGCACTTCCCTATGCGTCGCGCGGCTTCTAAAAAACGTTGTTTTCTCTTATTCGGTGCGTCTCTACCTCGGTGCTCTGCTTCGCGATGTCCGTGTCGCTAAGGCCCGACGTCTCGCCAGGTAGACGCTTCCCTAAAGGCGCACTTTCACGAAGGGCCAACGCAACAAAGGACAATTCGGTTAAAGGGGTGACAGAAGCCCATTGCATTCAGTCGAGGCGTATAGGGCGTACTGTTCTTGCATCTCGTGCAAAAGCTTTTTTTTTTTGCCTATTGTAGTTAGTAGGTTTTCCTCGTAGTGCTGTAATATACCGTGTATGCATCAAAAAACCATACATACGTTTATAGTACCTATTGATACACAAAAATCAGCGTTAAGTTTCTGAAACCAAGCCTTATTATAACAGTACTAAGCCCATGCAATCACATCTGTATACTTTGCGCGGTATTTATTTCAGGTTTATTTTTATTTATGCTGCACGCCAAAAACTAGCCCAAGCAGAAGCGGATAAAGTACAAGATATGATAATGCAAAAAACAATGAAAATTTACAAATAGGAAGCAGCCTGCAGTGGTGTTGCTCAAGCAATTAAATACTTGCACTAGCACAATAAATAACAATACGAAACGAACAACCGCATAAAAACAGGTGCAGATTGCTGTGCCAAACAATGGAAAGTCGCAAAAACATCACGGAATGAAGGAGCTTGAATTACATACACGAAAGCAAATTGGAAACGCTGCTTTCGTTTGAGCTAGTTTACGGGAGAAAAAAATTTCCGACTATTCCAAAGTTCTTTGATTATAGTACCTCTACTGAGATTTTGAGGGATATTGTAAAACAAAATATTGGCGTAAGAGGAAGGTTGCGTCTGTCTTGTTTTGCGTGTACTTAGAGGCTTTCCGTTATCAAGCAGTCTAAGCCTGATTTTTCCACTTAGAATGATGCGTAAAAACAGGTGACTATTTTTACGCCTGTGCTCTAGTTTACTGATGTTATTCGTAAGCATTATTAAAGACAGTGACTAATCTCATATTTTCAAAAAATGAAAATGATGGCCTTCTTTTTGTTTCAACACGATATAATTTCATTGTAGCCTTTTTGTCGTGAGTATTCTATTAAACTAGCTGCCCCATATTCCAATTAGAACGTCTGGATTCAATAGATACAACTAAGTGCACTAATTGAGCTTACCACTGCTAATATTGAAAATCTTCTTTTCCTTCATTACATCGCGGTGATATTTTGTTCAAAGACCCGGCCCGTATAACGAGAGAGATCGGCAACTCTTACCTCATGAAGAAAAAATCGAGATTGTATGTAAGAATGCCATCTATATCTCTACATAATAAGGAAGTCGCGTTTCGTGACTCCACGTAGCAACACGCAGGTTTTATTTGGTTACCTGATTGTTTGCCTACGCTTCGCGCGAATAAACTTATTCACAGAAAACTTATTCACTTTCCTGTGAATGCCTTTCACTTTTCCTCACGGTCAACAAGCATACTATGTATAACCTTCAAGGGCTTCTATTTTCTCGCTAATGGACGCGCTCTTGTTACAAAATACTGGCGCTGACAAAATTTGCCGAGCGTAACTGCTTTCTGAAAAGGGCTCGTGGCCTTCTATGAAAGCATTCCTGTGCTGAGCAATAGTGAGTTTTTTTTTAGCTGATGATGGCCGGGCCCCCACGTGTCATTTAAAGTATGTGGACAGAAAAGATGAAAACGGTTGATAAACCAACTTGATATGCTGCTTTTACGCGACATCGCTATTTTGAGCGTCTCACGGCGGAAATGACGTCCATCTTTTTATACGTACAAGCATGATAGCACCACCCCTCTTAAAAAGACGAATGGTGGGCAACAGTTACATAAATTTTTAGAAACGACGATTTTGGTCGCATCTTTTTAAACATATAATACGTCACCCTAACTCGCAAAACCTTTTGACCTCGTCGGTTAGGATAAAAAGTGAACAGTGCAGAAAAGAAAGCGTGTAGAGGCACTTTTTGCCCGCCGCGGTGGCTCAGTGGTTAGGGCGCTCGACTACTGATCCGGAGTTCCCGGGTTCGAACCCGACCGCGGCGGCTGCGTTTTTATGGAGGAAAAACGCTAAGGCGCCCGTGTGCTGTGCGATGTCAGTGCACGTTAAAGATCCCCAGGTGGTCGAAATTATTCCGGAGCCCTCCACTACGGCACCTCCTTCTTCCTTTCCTCTTTCACTCCCTCCCTTATCCCTTCCCTTACGGCGCGGTTCAGGTGTCCAACGATATATGAGACAGATACTGCGCCATTTCCTTTCCACCAAAAACCAATTATTATTATTATTATTAGAGGCACTTTTAGTTTTTCTATATGCGTTCACTTTCTGACACCACGATGCTGAATAACTTAAACGATGTAAATCACCGTGTAGGCTTGCTTCAAGTTATTCGTTTAAGAGCAGATGTAATTGAAAATGCATGTTATTTATTTATTTTTATCTATTTGTAAAATACTACAGGCCTTAAGGACCCAAAAAGGAGTGCGATATAATATAGTAGACCATCAGTACACCATGTCAAATGTAAGTTTATATATACAGGTTGGAAACAAAAAAAAAGTGGAAAAACTGAAAAAGAAATTGTGACAAATGAGCGGCAAAGGCCATCTGTCAAAAACTCGTTAAATCACAGAAAGAACACTTTAGCATGCAAACACATAAGACCGTAAATGATTGAAATCGGCTATAAACCCACGGAAGAAAAATATGCAATGTTGCATGAGCGAGAGAATAACGGATATAATATATGATTATTAGAATGCCTGGTGATTCTTGATTATGAAGGCTGCATGTTTGTTGGAGGGTTACGAGGAACTGTCGACAATAGAGTTTAAAAACAAACTTTTATCGGACTGGCGTTCCCAAGGACTCAAAGGAATTCGATGTCATGAAACAATTGAAAATTTATTTTTAAGAGAAGGAAATGGCCGAATAACTGTTTCACATCTCGACGGACTCCCGAACCACGCTGTAGAGAAGAGATAAGAGCGGTAGAGAAAGAAGAAAAGAAGAAAGAGATGGCCGTAGTGGAGGCTTATTCAAAAAGATGGGGAATCATGGCGATGGTCGCGATTGTATGTGAAACAAAGTGACTTTTGTACCATTTCAAACTTGTGAATGTCTTTCTTAGCAAAAGTGTCTTAAACGTTTTGGGCCTATGATAACCGATATCTGATTAACAAGATTGAGACCAGCAGAGTTACGTAAAATCCTCTCAACCGGCGAGTGGAAAGGCAGGCTTAATATCGTAAAGATCGGTTAAGTTCACTATTTAGCGCTGTACATTGAGAGCGCTTTCAAATGCACAGCACACGAGAGGAGAATTTGAGAAAACTGTGTTCAATCAGGAGGTAGAATTTCTATGGAGGCGAAATTCTAGAGGATCGAATGCTGTGCGATGTAAGTGCGCGTTAGAGAACCCCAGGTGTTGAAATTTTTCCCGAGACCTCGACTACGGCGCCTCTTTCTCTCTCATTTTTCCCTCCCACCTTCCTCTCATCCCTTGCAGCACAGTTGCAGTGTCCACCGGTATATGCGAAAATTACTGCGCCATTTTCCTTGCCTCAAAAACCGATTTTTTTTCAATCGGGGGTCGCTGAGGGCAGTGAGGGGAAGAGGCATAGAAGAGTGGTAGTGGGTGGGGAAGGGGGAGGGCGAGTTTATACGTTTTCTTTCCTTGAATAACACACGCGATAATAATAATTGGTTTTGGGGGAAAGGAAATGGCGCAGTATCTGTCTCATATATCGTTGGACACCTGAGCCGCGCCGTATGGAAATGGATAAAGGAGGAAGTGAAAGAAGAAAGGAAGGAAGAGGTGCCATAGTGGGGGGCTCCGGAATAATTTCGACCACCTGGGGATCTTTAACGTGCACTGAAATCGCACAGCACACGGGCACCTTAGCGTTTTGCCTCCATAAAAACGCAGCCGCCGCGTTTTTATGGAGGGAAAACGCCCAGGCGCCTGTGTGCTGTGCGGTTTCAGTGCACACTCGATCTCGAGATTCCATTTACCGACTTTGTGAAGCACCGGGTAAGCATATTCAAGAAGCAACCTTGATCAGACCTAGAGCATACTTTTCTGAATCATTGCTGTTACGCCATTTCTTTTCGCCAAAAAGGAATTTTCAATTTTTTACCATTTTTACTCTTTCCATGAACCTGCCATCGCAAGTGGCTCCTACCCACTGCCTCTCAACTGTGTTGAGGTGATCATAATGGCTAGGCTACCAGCTGGCTGATTTATATACATTTATCGAAATTATACGTAGGAGTGATGAATTTGGAAGGTTCCTTAAGTGGGCTGAGTTTTTATTTATATGTGGATGACCTACGTTGTGAAAGTGGGTTAAGATTCATTGAACAGGTAACGCTTTGGACCACCACTCACACGCACTGTACGACGCGAGATTGGCGCTTGCTGGCTACCGAAATGATTAGCGCAATTATGACGCCACACATGACACCTTGACGATTCTGCATATGTTTTGGGAGGGTTAAAATGAGTGACTTCTTGTGTAGGAAATATGCGAGCATGGACGTGAGGGTTTGGTCGCGTAGCACGTTTTAGGCTAATGCCCTGAAAGCTTTTGTCACCTGCGCCACCCGCCACACATTCGCGGCGTGGTCACGTAGCAGGGCCGCAGCACGACCGGTGTGCCGTATCACCAACAGCTGTTTTACCATCTCTGTGGCATCGAATAAACGGTACACAGAGGTATGTGGCTTTTTCCTCGGCCATTGTGGCAGCTTTAACGTAAGTGTCTGCGGTTTACGCCTTTTCTTTTTCTGGATCACCTCCATGTTTTTTTAACTCCCTTCTACTTGCAGACGGCAGTGACAATGGCTCGGTTTGTGTCAGTGAACACACCCGTACACTGTCCTTTTCATTCGTGTTGTGTTTTATGGCACATGTGTTTTATGGCAGCCATAAGCACGCACGCACGCAAACGCACGCAAACGCAAGCACACGCACGCACAAGCACACCCACGCGCGCACACGCACACTACTGATCAAAGGCTTGAGTACATAGTTGCTTGTCCCATGCGGGCGAAGAAATCACCTCAATTGCTTTTCTATTCGTGATAAAAAATTTAATACCTTACAGTATAAAGCCATTCTCTTCCTCTTGAGTACTCTTTTCTTCTGCGAGTGGTGAGTCTCTACCCAGGCAGTAAGGGCCTCACGCCCAATCTATATATATATATATATATATATATATATATATATATATATATATATATATATATATATATATATATATATATATATATAATTGGTTTTGGGGGAAAGGAAATGGCGCAGTATCTGTCTCATATATCGTTCGACACTTGAACCGCGCCGTAAGGGAAGGGATAAGGGAGGGAGTGAAAGACGAAAGGAAGAAAGGGGTACCGTAGTGGAGGGCTCCGGAATAATTTTGACCACCTGGGGATCTTTAACGTGCACTGACATCGAAAAGCACACGGGCGCCTTAGCATTTTTCCTCCATAAAAACGCAGCCGCCGTGGTCGGGTTCGAACCCGGGAACTCCGGATCAGTAGTCGAGCGCCCTAACCACTGAGCCACCGCGGCGGGTCGTGGTCTGGCACAACCCGTTTGAGCTCCGGACCATGGCATCGCGAGCCATGGTACCACTTTGGCATTTCTTGTTCGACACTCGAACCGATTCGTGAGTAATGGAAGGAAGGAGTGAGTGAGAAAGAAAAAAGAATAGGAAGAGAAGAAAGAATAAAGGAGGCAAAACATTTGAAGTTGTGTCTGTGTGTGGGCGGGGGGTGTGCGCAGCATGGGCAATGAGGGCCGCCGTAATAAAAGGGGTTTAATAATAATTGGTTTTGGGGAAAAGGAAATGGCGCAGTATCTGTCTCATATATCGTTGGACACATGAGCAGCGCCGTAAGGGGAGGGGTAAAGGAAAGAGTGAAAGAAGAAAGGAAGGAAGAGGTGCCACAGTGGCGGGCTCCGGAATAATTTCGACCAACTGGGGATCTTTAACGTCCACTGACATCGCACCGCATACGGGCGCCTTAGCGTTTTGCCTCCATAAAAACGCAGCCGCCGCAGTCGCGTTCGAACCCGGGAACTCCGGATCAGTAGCGGAGCGCCCTAACCACTGAGCCACCGCGGCGGGTCCCTCAAAACCAACGAAGTCTAAATCTGCGGCTGGTTTTGAGAAAAGGAAAAGGGCACAACTCCCTCAGTTTATAGGTGGACGCCACCGCCAACTCGAAGCGCGTTTCAGCTGCCTACAGGTAGGAAAAACGCTAAGGCGCCCGTGTGCTGTGCGATGTCAGTGCACGTTAAAGATCCCCAGGTGGTCGAAATTATTTCGGAGCACTCCACTACGGCACCTATTCTTCCTTTCTTTCACTCCCTCCTTTATCCCTTCCCTTACGGCGCTGTTCAGGTGTCCAATGATATATGAGACAGATACTGCGCCATTTCCTTTCCCCAATAACCAATTATTATTATTATTATTATTATTATTATTATTATTATTATTATTATTATTATTATTATTATTATTATTATTATAATTAATATTATTACAGATAACTCAGCTTCTAAAAAGCGCATTAGGAAGTTTCTTGCTGGGCAGTGTTCGTGAAGAGGCGTGCTTTAACATCTCAGCCATACTGCAAATTTATCCTCTCTTCCTGTCCCCTCATGTTTTTCATTTCATTTCTCCATTCTGCCTGCTATCCTTTACTTCCGCTGCCCCAGCTCAGGTGCTTCAGTATCGATGGCAGATGCCGAGGCTTGCAAAAATCTTTTCTTCCTTTTTATTATTGTTTTAATAAAAACCACTTACTACTACTATTAGAGCCACCTCGGAGCCTCTTTAACGTAACAGAGCGACTCAGGCTATTTGGGCAACGTATTGGTGAGATTCAGGTAATTTCAACCACCTGGGGTTCCATGGCGTGCACTGGCATCGCAAAGCACACGGGCCTCCCGAAATGCGACCACCACGGCCGGAAACGAATCCCGCGTTTTTCCGATCAGCAGTCGAGCGCTACAACCCTTGAGCCACGACGGCGGACACTATAGACACTTATAGGGATTAAGCAGAAAACCCCACTTACCCAAGTTTACCAGCTCACCGCAGAAAAAGGGCTCTCGCAGATTAATGCGCAAAGCTGCCTAGCTTACCTCTATCATTTTGTTTTGATTTAGGTACGTCAGCCGTAGCGTTACACTTGTTTAATGGCTCCTTTTATCGTGCTGATTTCCATTCATTAATCAGAAAATTCAAGCAGAGGCGAAGGCAATTAGAGTGGCTTTCAGTATTTCCAGCCGGAACAAAAGCAATCAAATATTCAGAAACATATGGCGCCAATTGTCTACTTTCGTTGGAGCCTCATTTCTTCTTGTTATACATTGATTTTTAGATGACATTATGTGCATTTATTGCTTCCTTTCTCTTATGAAATCGAAATGCCCTGTTTCTTGAATTTTGTTAGCAATCTTTACCCGCCGCGGTGGCTCAATGGTTAGGGCGCTCGACTACTGATCCGGAGTTCCCGGGTTCGAACTCGACCGTGGCGGCTGCGCTTTTATGGAGGAAAAACACTAAGGCGCTAGTGTGCTGTGCGATGTAAGTGCACGTAAAGATCCCCAGGTGGTCGAAATTAGTCCGGAACCCTCCACTACGGCACTTCTTTCTTTCTTCTTTCACTCCCTCCTTTATCCCTTTCCTTACGGCGCGGTTCAGGTGTCCAACGATATATGAGACAGATACTGCGCCATTTCTTTTCCCCCAAAACCAATTATAAATTATATATTAGCAATCTCGTTATATTCGCATACAGGACATACAGTAAGTTGATAGATTCAAATCTGATCACTGATGTCTCGTAGAGGCGCGAGTAAAAAAACGCTAACACAGATGACGTCACCGGAGCGGGGAAATCACACTGTCTGTCTGGCGCGTGGATTCGGTTTGCGAGCATAATGGCATTCGTGTGATAGGCGTGTTCGCAAGCGCAGCGCTGAGCGTTATCATGTGCACCTTCGGTGGCACGTCCCTTGTGCTAATCTTTTTACTCGCGTTTGTGCCATTGCGTCAGTATTAAGGTTGCACTGTACTATATCAATGTCAACTAGGACCTTGCAGCATTGCATATAAAACATTACAACGCCTCCAAGCAAAAAAACCTCACCAAACTTGTGGCATGCCTCAGATCACTGTTACTTTGCCCTAATTTTTAAGCAGTGGGATCTTACTCTTCAATGCTGTGGGCACTGCGGGCGTTTTTGGGTGACTAGGTTTTCTAAACTTCTTAGAGCGGATGCGTTAGTTCACGATCAAAGCTGCAAAACTGATTCATTGGTGAAACATTGAACTTGTATGAATAAACAAATAAATAAATATTTCCGCGCCTAGATTTCGAATCCGCGGCAGTGCGAACAGATCAGCCTCAGCGGCCACTGCTCGAGAGCTCGATGCTATCGCCGCTGCAGATCGCACCTTGTGGCAACTTGCACCGCACTCTCGCGCTGTGCGTTACAAATCTCCGTCTTCATCAGCTTCCACTTGCGGTGCGTGCGTTGTCAGTGCACGTTAAAGAACCCCCAGGTGGTCAAAATTTCCGGAGCCCTCCTCTACGGCGTCCCTCATAGCCTGACCCGATTTGGAACGTTAAATCTCTCATAAACCCATTAACTATCTGCGGCGCGAACAGATCAGAACAGCTAAACCTCGATCAGAGCTTAACCTCAGTATAATATTGTAACGTGAAGATGTGCGCACTTCGTCCTCTTCGCGTTCCAAGCGCGAGCGCACCAAGCACGAGCGTTCCAAGCACAAGCACAACCGTAGCAATATCGTCGCATGCCACACACCCAAAAAATCAAAAACTATAAGGAAAACAGACTAAACACATGCTTTCACACGTTTAGTCGTTTTAGCTGCGTTAAACTCCTACCAATTTTTCCAAACTGTGAGGAGCCTTTAGTCTACGCGCAGCGTTCTGAGCCTCTCAAGCTTGGCTTGAACCTGTAAAGCGCACTGTTGCCTTTGAGGACCGCTAAAAGAAGTTCAGGCGCTTACTACCTAAGGGCATGATGACTAATCAAAGATGGTAGCCTCTATTCATTTACGCTTCCCGCTTTTGCTCCTCCTCTCCTGCGTTCTTCTACCCGTCACGGGGAAAGGCTGAGAACAGGCTGCACACGGACGATGCTTACGCCGACACCGAGTACGCGAAAGCTAGGGAGTCAAGCTACGACAACAAGCGGTGAAAATTCAGATAATTGGTACACTCGTCTTAGAGCATCGCGGCCAGAGCCTCTTCGAGGCCTTCGTAATCGGGAGAAACGGCACTTAGTGAATCAAACTGCTCATAATGGGTACATTCCAGTAAGCGCACTCGGGTGAAGCACCTCGCATGCCAAGCAATGGAATTCTCATTCGGGATTCATTACAAGGCAAGCACGTCTGATCACCTTTGGATTCGTGAGGAAGCGATGGAATCGCAGGCGGCACAACAAGCTACTCTCATTTGTGGAACGTTCCCAAGTATAAGTAATGAAGGAAATAACGCGTTCCGACACGTGCAGAGGACGTTCGAAAAAATTTGATTCTAGGCGTCGAAGAGCTCACCGGGCGCCTTCTTGGTTCCCTCTGCTGCTTATACCCACACTCGTCATCAAAGGTCAATTAAGGGCGTCTGCTAAGAAAAGGAGAGCTTGGAGTCTGTGTTCATGAGATTGAGAAAGCTCGCGCAACGAACTGCGGGATTGCGATTTGATGCAATTTGGAACGCCAGGCAGCAAATTGCATTAGTTATGTGGTGCAGCGCGCGAGATGGCTCTCAAACACTCAAGATTGAAATAAACTGTCGGATGAAAAATGCCCAGGGTGCGTGGGACAAAGAAGAAGCGCTCATACCTCTATTATTAGCCGCTAGTTCTAAGCCATGCTTTCGTATTCGGAAGTTCGACGACTTGCTGGAATTCGCGAGAGGGAAACGAGGTGTCCGCCGGCAAATACGGCATCCACAAGCTGAGGTAACTTTTTGCACGTCGTGGAGACTTTTGCCTCCATAAGAGAAAAAATGCGCCAAAGCCCTGGATGTTTTCTTTTGCAACTCCGATAATGTACTTGATAATCGAGTAGCCTGCATGTACGCACACACCGACGCTTTATGGCTAAGCGCGCCGCATGCTGTAAAGAACGGGCTTTACAACATTTGCTATGGCAAGGACTTGTTGGCACCGGACAGCGCCGAATAATTTCATATATCTCAAAGAAAGCAAGAAGAGAGCGAGCGGCGTATCGCTTGCGTCACAGTGAAGTAACCTCTGGTTATCAGTTTCTGACGTCATGTTCTCGAGTTTCATGGATGGTAGTTTGCACGTACTCATCCTTAATATTATGGGATGTCACCGGCACGTCGCCATCGCTCGCCTTCGGGACGGTTCCTGACCGCACGAGAGCTCCCTCCTCAGAAGGTGTTTGGTCTGGTATATTATGTGTGTTATTGCATGCTTCCAGCTTTTCGCCTGGCGACCCGTGTTACGCTTGGAAATGACCGTGGTACTTTGACCTAGCTGTGCGTCACTTTGATTGACGGTTCTAAAAGTAGCTCCACATGCTCTCGTTACAAAGAAATACCGTAATTTCCGGACTATAGTTCACACCCTGAGTATTATCCGCAGGGACGAACTTGGGCTGAAAAAAAGGTTTTTTAAGATATTCCACAAGCAGTATATCATGGGAAACGAAGCATTTTATTGTCAATAACTAAAACTGCGCGTTTTATTAAATCGCATTTATTATTATTTATATTCATGAGGCTTCGCGCATGTGCTTGCAAATGCAAGCACTGGAAAGTGAAGTGACCGCTCTTCGCTACCGCGCCAGCATTTGGTTGCATATCAAAGTTGAGTGCATATCCGAGCTGACTTAGCTATTATATTCAGCATGGTAGCCGGTCCTTGGCGCACACTCGGGTCACTTCTTTTTTTTCTTTCATAGCCCCCGGTAGGCTTCTCTGCCAAACGAATTAAAAAAAAATATATCCTGTATCTGCGCACACATACATAGTCCGCATGACTGAAAATTTCAACTTTTCAGCATGTATAATCCGCGGACTACAGTCCGTAAATTACGGTACGAAGGAGAAATCAAAGCACCTAAGACCACAGCCAGATCCTTTATACCCTTTCACTGTGGGCCGCATATTCTTCCATCTAAGGGATACAGCCTGTGGTGCGTCGCCACGCGGCGCAAAAAGCTGCTTTTCTCCATGCCATTACATTTGTCCCCCGCAAGAACGCACTAGTGGGCTTCACCTTTTAATAACTAAGTAATGCATGAAATATGCTTTGCAGAGGTTGTATACACATGTGGGCAAAAGTTGTAATGTGCTAAAAGCTGCCACAATGTAGCTATACTGCTGAATAAGCTTGCTATTCTATGGTAGCTTGCTCTGGGTTCGAATGACAATCATTTTTGACATATGTAATCACTTCGCAAAGTTGTTAGTTACGGTCACCTGATTTGATTCCCAGTACTATTTTATAACCGCTAATTACACAGCTTGCCCACAAAAAGCACTTCTGTCACTCTCGATATCAGCAATAATTTAACAAAGAGTTTTGAATTTGCGCAGAAAAAATTATTTTTCTTCAGCCTCGCAGTATCCTGTCCTACTGTGAACACATCGAAAAATGTGCCATTCGGAACAAACTCGTGGCATTTCGTACGCACACAGGCACACCATAGAGCACGTCGATAAACCGGGTTTCGAGCTGTTCGCGCCTGTCGAACGCCCTACTTTTTCTCCGAAATAACGATGAGTATTTAGAGATTTAAAACCCACTGTGTCCTAACCGTAAAACCTTTTAGCAAGAAAATGAACATAGAATCAGGGTTCATTTTCATACGCCGCTTACTTTTGTAACGGAAATTCCACACAAGGATGATGTGTAAAAATTCAGGGTACCTTTGGTACTTATTTCTATTTGTTTTCAGTATCCATCGGCATGGTGAAGGAAGCTACTTTGTTTCTACAGCAGCAAACGTTCGAAATTATAGGTTGCAGCAGAGAATAAGAAAAGTATAACGTAACGAAGGAAGATTTTTATTTATTTATTTATTTCATAAATACTGCCGACTGCCCTTTGGCGGTCAGGGCAGGAGTGCACAAAGGAAAAAAATTACAAAGTGGTAACAACAAAATAACAGCGACAAAGGGCGATTACAGTACGAGGACAAAATTCAATAAGACCAACTGGAAGCAAAGAAAAAAAGTACAGGCAAATCATCCGACGTCAAACAGTCTAAGTGAACAGAATAAAAACAAGGAAACCGAAATACACTGTGTACTAGACACGCTACTGCGATACATGAGCCGAAACAGCAGACAAGAAGGATTCTGAAGATACCAGGTTGGTGATATCGCTTGGCAGTCGGTTCCATTCGGAAATGGTGCGTGGAAAGAAGGAACAAGAATATGCTTTTGTTCGGCATCGTGGCATCAAGATAGTCCTTTCGTGTTTGTTACGGGTGGGGCGTGTTGTGTTGTATTGCATGTAACTCTGAAAATTCAGTTTTGTTTTATTATGTATGATATTGAACAACATTTTTAGTCGGTGCTGCTTGCGACGGGATTCAAGAGTGGGAAGCCCAGATCTGTTGAGCAAATCAGACACCGAGACCTGCCGACCATAAGCGTGGTAAATAAACCGGAGTGCTTTCCTCTGGACGCCTTCAAGATTTTTTATATCCGTTTTTGTGTGCGGATCCCATGAAGTTTGAACGCCAATTTCAGAGTGAACTTAGTAGGCTCTCTTGATGCATTTGCTTGTCGCTAGGCGGACAGGAAAATTTGCAGAAATTGATAGTCATGTCAATTATGCATCTAACACTTGACTAGAATAGTTCGCAGGGAATCAACTTTGCTTTTCGATAATATATTAGCTGCGCCCTGTGGTGCTTTAATTTCTTTGCGTGTGTCTGCTGCAAAAGTAGAATTCATCTAAAATTCGTTTGCCGCGCAGTCGCAAACAAGCGTCAACATACCATAACACCCAAAGAAATAATTTTTTTCTCGACGGCTTTGTCCCTGTTGTCTAGCGGCTGCACTTAGCATGCGTATTCAAGCAGTTGGGCGTTCTGTTCGTAAAGGTGTGTGAGTCGTACGTTTTTTTTTCAGCTTTTAGCCCAAGAGGTCATCAAGGTCTTTTCATAAAAAAATAGAGACGTACTGCATTTTGCTTGGTCATGATCGGTCGCTGTTTGTTATTTGCAGTTTCCACTCGCGATCAAAACTGCCCCTGGCGCACTTTCACGCAAGTTCTGTAAGTGAAACCTTTTCGCTCATTGCCGGCTTTTAAAGGATGACATCCGTACGCGCCAAATGCACCTACAAGGCTTCGGATTCCCTTTTGAGGGTTGCAGTCGATAACACTCTAAATTCTGGCGCAACACTACAGACACAAAATGTGGACGTACTAACCACAATACTGAAGAAGTTAAGCGTCTTTGTGAGCAATGGCTAAAGATAATAATTGTTTTTTTTTGAGGGGGGGGGAGGAAATGGCGCAGTATCTGTCTCATATATCGTTGGACACCTGAACTGCGCCGTAAGGGAAGGAATGAAGGAGAGAGTGAAAGAAGAAAGGAAGAAGAGGTGCCGTAGTAGAGGTCTCCGGCATAATTTCGACCACCTGGGGATCTTTAACGTGCACTGACATCGCACAGCACACGGGCGCCTTAGCGTTTTTCCTCCATAAAAGCGCAGCCGCCGCGGTCGGGTTCTAACCCGGGAACTACGGATCAGTAGTCGAGCGCCCTAACCACTGAGCCACCGCGGCGGGTCAATGGTTATTGCGCGAATTTGGGACAAATGCATGGGGAACATTGTGGTGAAAAGAAATAAGCACTACGGTATCATCAGTCAGAACGAATTCTTACAGTTATGTAAGCAAGCAGAATTCACTCGCGCGAGCCCCGCAAAATGCAAGAACAGTCGGTGTTCTATATTGCTTTTCCTTATGCATGCCTTCTAAAAGGTGCGTCATCCGCGTTCCGTATGCATCAACACGCTCACGTCCCCCGCATCAGATGCACAGCGTAGCGGGAACGTTTACTTACCCGGTCATACCACCCGAGCGTTCTTGCTTTTTTTTTAATTGTGGCAGCAGCCAGGATAGACGCAGCTGGTGCTTCCTCAGCGTGACCTTCCTTCTCCACGGGGAAGCAATTTTCTGCGCGGGGATGCGTAGCTGGAGGGCGTCTCTGTTCTTCAGTGCCGTTTTGAGTATCGGGTAGTAGCGAATGCTACGCCAGACCACACAAAGCCAGCAGGCGCATAGTGCGTGCTTGGGCATGCTATGGGAGCGTGAGTATTAGGCTCAGGCCTTTCCTGCGTAGACATCAATAACTGCGATTTTTGCATTTGGCCTGCAGCGTGTTTAGAGAAGTTCGTTTTTCGGAGCGGGGCAGAGTGTCTGTACGCGCTATGCGCATGATCATCAAAGTGCCCAGTGGCAATGACTCTCACCTGTCGAGTAGTCGTATCAAAATGGAAGCAGTTGCGCTGCGTGACTCCGAGTGGTAATTCGGAAAGCTATCATATGGTCTTCAGCAGGTTAGTGCTATGCCACAAAAACAGCCACTGAAAAGAAGGCGCGGGCAAAGTTTCCACTTCTCCTTTCCTATGCGGGATCAGAATTTTTCTCCTCTGCGATCCACGTGCCCTTGTGTGTGCGCTCACCAGCGTCCCTCTCCCAACATGCGCAAGTAAGAGAAGAATAATATTGCTGCAAAATACTCGCATGTGCCATCTTCCAGTTAGTGAGCTAAACTAGCACACCAGGAGATTTCTGTTCTGAAGGCATAACAGTGAAAAGAAATAAAAATAAAACAGCTAATCTACGACTAAAAAACTAAGAGATGCCAATTGACGTTAGAGAGATGTCTAACTCGTCGATATTCTAAATAGTGTATATAGACGCAACGCGGACAGCACGTGACGGCAGGACTTGATATGTTTAGAGTGCACTGTGATTATATTGCTTTTGGACAGCTGTGAAAATAGAACCGGTACATTACATCTGCTGTTACTCAATATGCCTGAATGAACTTCTGACAGCGCTGAATTGTGGGGGCAAGTTGAATGAGAACTAAGCTATGAGTAAAAGTCTCTCACTGCAAGATTGCACTACGAAAGCGAAGGCCATGAAGCATTGGACAAATTAAGAACTAAAAAAAAAGAAACATGGAATTTTTCAGCTGCATTAGCGGCTACTATGTTGTGACTTGGAGAGCACTAAAAAGCACACCCGCCGTTAATGCTTCAAGGCTAGCTGACAGCATGACAGTCGGTATGATTCCTGAATAGAGAACTATACAAGAACGCTGTTCGCCCCTGAGACATTGTTCACAGTTTTGCTTTACGATTTATGCAGTTACTTTGTCCGGCAATTTTTTAGCGATTTTTTCCTAGACTTCAATGTGCTTATTTTTCTTTTTGCGCGCCGATCGGTTTCCTTTCTCTACAACTGAAATAACAACTTGAAATCGATCGAAAGTCGATCCTTGCCTCCGCCTGTCGGTGCAATTGCGTTGAACACCGGTACTGAAATGTCTAAAGCTCCTTATTTAATTGTGTCTAATTTTTCAAATCGAACAGCTGAGGACACACTTTTTATAGCTTTCACTTCAAGAATCTGCACTCCGTAGCAGTATCAGCTTACATTAGTGTAGCATGCTGCAAGAGCAGCTTATTTCTTTTGCGATTATCCATCGAAGAGTACACGTGGATACTTTCGCAAGGTGGCATGCTTTCTTGAATTTGAAGCTTTGCTAGCAGTTCAGATTTGGCCACTGCAAAAGGTTCAAAGCAGTTGAGAGAACGCAACTTTTCTTTCGATTGACAATTTTATTTTGCCGCTTTCGGCTTCTGTGTAGAACTATATAACTTGTGCGTACGTAAAATTTCTGATGATTGTTTGCGCCTTAAGATGTACAACATCCGGTAACTGGCATGAGTTGAGTTGAGTTGAGGTGTTGAAAGCTACAGGTGGGGTTAGCCTTGCTTTATCTGCCGGCAATCGCTCCACCGTAGCGTCCCTTCTATATTAGCAATGTCCTAAAGCCTGTCGCATCTACCCCGCTATGCGCACAGTCTCTTATAATAGCACACATTCTCTCCCGCAGTCACCATCTAAGCACACAATCAATCCACACAGTCCACATCACAGTCCACTCCAGAAGTCACCATCCATGCACATATTCAGTCACAGTAGAACATAGGCCAATGTAGTGCGACAATCCATACACACATTCACTCACAGTATAACGTAGTCCACTCCAGAAGACACCATCTACGCACACATTCAATCACAGTAGACCATAGTCCGTTCCTGCTGTCACCATTTAGAAACAAGATCCGTGTCCTGCAGAAATGTTAAAAGAAGGCGTGGAGCCTCCCTTCTGCATGTCTGGTTTCCACTCGGGTAGATAATGTCCTGCACTGTGCTGTGACGGGTTCCTGTCTTCTTGAAGGAAGCGAACATCACATGCCTTTTCGCGTTGTACTCTAAGCAGTACATAATATAATGTTCTATATCCCCGCACATACCACATAAAGAGCAGAGGGGAGACGATGCTATGCCGGTCTTATGCATCCATGCAGGAGTGCGAGCAGAGGCCATGCGAATTCGATGTAGAAGGGTCGCCTGAGATCTCCTCAGTCCCTTGGTCACACATGGCATGTGGGCCTACTCCACAGGGTACTCAAGTGATCGGGCACCGTTTTCCTGTAGAGACTTTTTCCATCTTGAGGTACTTTTTTCGATGGAATCCTTGCGAGAGCTTTATGGGCGAGATTGTCTGCCAACTCATTACCGTTGACTCCTATGTGATAGAGCACCCATTGGAAATGTAGAGTAAAGCCTCTGCTGGCATGCTCTCTGACACTACTATGCGCTTTATGTAAGTAGTCAGTCTGGTTTTTGTTTACGAGTGGGACGAGACTTCCGTGGCATCATATTCCGGCAGGTTTGTGCCGATAAGTGGCTGCATGCGCAGTTCCCGCTTTAGCTCATCTTAAAGAATAATTCTATCAGCGGGACTTCATGTCAGCACATGAGTATGCACCTATGGAGCGCTAGCAAGGTGAGATTATTTTTTTCATGTCTTTTCATGTGTTTCTATAACTAAGCATGCCTGGAAATCCTCGCGTTTTCAGCAATGTAATTCGATTGTATTTAGGGTACGCATTAAATGAAATGCTGTCTGCCTTGACCACAAGGAGAAATGAATCACTCGACAACATCCTGAAAACTACTGCGAAGACTCCTTAAGCACCTGCTTAGCTGACCAGGATAGCACCAACCTCTTTTGATTTCAGACAAAAGTCTTAATCTCCTGCAGACGCATATTACAATACGCAGAATCTAGGTTTTACACCTATCTTGTGAGTGTGCTCTACTGTAATGCCTAAAATTCAGTGCATTTAGAAACGCGTGAACACACACTTCTAAAGAAGAAGAGTAGCGTCAGGAGTACTTTCACTACCTTTTTTCATTATGCTCTTTACCTTTTCTGAACTGAAACCCGAAGGGCCAACTTCGAGCACTCCGGCACTCGCTCTAGAGCTATGACTGGCAGTATACTTTTCAGTATTGCTATCAAAACTTAGTTTCCATTTTCTTGGCAGTCCAGAAGAGCGGCTGAAACCAAGTAGACCGGGGTTGTGTTTTCTAGAGAGTTTTAGCGCTGTCACAACGTTCAATATTCGCGCAATCATACTGCATACAAATATTGAGCAGCTTCGTGACGCATGTGTGTACTCGTTGCTTCGTCATTCTGTTATAGACTGTTTTTGTGGTGCAGGCCTGGGCAGATGCCACTTTTGCATCTAGTTCTTAGTCCGTTGCTTTTGCGTCGTCATCTTCGTAAACATCTTGCGTGAAGTCACCTTGCCACATCATCCGCTAAGCACGAGTGCAATGCAGAGGTGTGGGACCTTGACAAGCCAGCGGCAAAATGCGTGAAACGCGCGCAGCAGCAACTGCAGCGTGACTTTCAACACTGGCGTCAAGAAGTACCTGTACTACTTCTTTCAATACTCGCAAAAAAATTCACAGGAGCACCTAATTTTATTATATTTTGGCCATTAACAGCTGTTAATGCTTTTATCAGAAGTGAAGTCACTTCAAGTCTGGTGACGACACTTTCGTTCCGTCAGTGGGAATACTCCCGTCTGGTGGCGCTGCTTTCCTCCGGGCCATGAATCCGGGGCTAAGACATATAAGATCAGGTATCTTGAGATAGACACGTTGTGCGTTGCGTGCGGAGAGGAGGAGGAAACGGCTGAACACTTGATACTTTTCTGTAAAGGGCTTCACCCTACAGTGGAGAGCAGCGGGGCTGATTTATCCAAGGCATTGGGGTTTAAGGGCAGTGAAAGGAGAGTCGATTTTAAGCGGGTAGAAGTAACCTAGCGAAGGTTATCTGATTGGTGGCTAAAATCAAGAGAAGAGTAAAATTTCATAAGTCATGGCTAGGTGGCTTGAGCCACCGCCCGATTTAAAGAGTTCAACCGAATCCACCCACCCACTCATCCATTCACCCACCCACCCACCCAACCCACCCACCCACCAATCCACCCACCCATCCATTCATCTATCCATCAATCCATACATCCATAAATCCATCCATCCATCCATCCATCCATCCATCCATCCATCCATCCATCCATCCATCCATCCATCCATCCATCCATCCATCCATCCATCCATCCATCCATCCATCCATCCATCCATACATCCATCAATCCATCCATCCATTCATCCATTCATCCATCCATACATCCATACATTCATCCTTACATTCATACATCCATCCATCCATCCATCCATCCATCCATCCATCCATCCATCCATCCATCCATCCATCCATCCATCCATCCATCCATCCATCCATCCAACCATCCATACATACATCCATACATCCATCGATCCATCCATCCATTCATCCATCCATACATCTATACATCCATCCTTACATTCATACATCCATACATCCATACATTCATCCATCCATACATCCATCCATCCATACATCCATCCATCCATCCATACATCCATACATCCATCCATCCATACATCCATCCATCCATCCATCCATACATAAATCCATACATCCATCCATACATCAATCCATCCATCCATCCATCCATACATCCATCCATACATACATTTATACATACATCCATACATACATCCATACAACCATCCATCCATCCATCCATCCATCCATCCATCCATCCATTCATCCATACATACATACATACATACATACATACATACATACATACATACATACATACATACATACATACATACATACATACATACATACATACATACATACATACATACATACATACATACATACATACATACATACATCCTTACATACATACATCCATCCTTACATACATACATTCATCCTTACATTCATACATTCATACATCTATACATCCATCCATCCATCCATCCATACATCCATCCATCCATACATACATACAACCATCCATACATATATCCATCCATCCATCCATACATCCATCCATCCATACATAAATCCATACATCCATTCATACATCAATCCATCCATACATCCATACATCCATCCATCCATACATACATCTATACATACATCCATACATACATCCATACAACCATCCATACATACATCCATACAACCATCCATACATACATCCATACATACATCCATACATACATCCATACATCCATCCATACATCCATACATCCATCCAATTCAGCTTCCGACAACGTATATTCTACCCCGATGAGGCTTTTGATACTACTGCAGTCGTAATAAAACAATAGCGTTGTTAAACGCTCCACAAACAGATGCTACGTACGTTTGCGGTTAGGGTGAGTCGGCGAAAGCAGCGAGCCATGTCGGATCCGTGATTCTGCGTGCATGCTAACACCGGCGGAATGCGAAAACGTGCGCTCTGAATTAAGTTTAACAAGCAGTCGCTATCACCAAACAGTAAATACCTTATCGAGGTACAGGTGCATGGCTCGTAATTTTAAGATTTACCAAAATATCTAAAGATAACCCGAATGAATACCACCGCTATGTTATGTGCATCTGTAGCATACCTCGTCATTACAAGCCTTATTTAAAAGCTACGTATAACTCAAATAAGCCTCACGGGAAAGAAATATCATATAGCTTTGCTGGTGCCCTCCTTGGAGTTATGCGTATCTAATCATGAGGAATACAATATGTACTACCTATAGCTAGCGCTGGAATCCTTAGTATCTCGGTACGTTCGTTTGGTGTTTTTCTTAAACCCTAAATTAAGAGTTACACGTTAGCGTGGGAATACCGTGCTTGTCATTGAAACAGGCTACTCATTGCTTTAAACTTAATACATGGGAGGAAGAGACGCCACTTCGAATTATACTTTCGAAAACATTTTCAGGTCGAATAAGAGCGCGAGCTTTCGCGCCGTGTCTGCAAGTGACAGATGTACAGTCCATGCTATGTAAGCAGCCAAAAAGAGGAACGGGTTGACACCAAAATTTTCTGTGCTGGTAATCATGACCTCTCAGGTTCATTCTTAAAAAGGCTGACTTATGCATACAGGTTTGAAACAAGTACATTTGTTTCAATATCCACCACTTCGTTACAAAGGACGGCTGTCAGCAGCTCTAAGGACGAGCACCGCTAAAATATATTCATAAACGTGAAACCGTCAAATGGCTGGGTGTCTTGGGTGCGACTTTTGTTACTGTTTGGAACCGACGTTCCTTCACCTCTCTCGTTGCTCTGACAACAAAGCTGCGTTGCTGGCGTCATTCAGCCGCCCGCGGCGCCAGTATCGGGGTCATCCCCTTAGGTGTTTGCTGTTGGCAGTCAAAGAAAAAGGAAGAGTTCTGTGTGCTCGGCCCTATCGCCGCCATTAACTTAGAGGGGTCTCTGGCTGAATGTCAAGATCGTTGCTAGCGTTCATGCTTTGTCTCACGCCCGATATCTCACGCAGGCAAACACGGCGTGAAACCGTGAGCGCGACCACAGTGAGATACAGCGACAGCGACATACAAGCAAACCTGAGCGCTTGTCAGTAGTTACTTCGTGCTCCCCACAAAAGCACTATTAAATAAAAATGCTCGAAGTTAAACGAAGGCGGTCTGGGCAATTCGTTGTCGCACTGGACGCAAAGTCTAACAAGAGCTTCCGAGTCAGCGTGACGCCCAGTTGTGGTACGAGATAGCAGCTGCTTCAGTGAAAGTAATGCAGCAAGGGAATGCACAGAAAAAAGCACTTCAATGCAACCAAGAAAACCAGAACTTAAAGTAGAGCAAGACTTGACGGCTCCACGCCAGAGAGGAAAACCACACTACACCTCTAGTCGCCACTTCCCGTCTTGATGTGGTGCATGAATACGGCGTTGTGAGTACTGTCCTGTAGACGTTGGGAAAAAGCGTTTTGAAAATTGGTGGCTCAAAAGCAGGGCGGTAACGTAACGACACAAGTTCGGGACCAAAAACTGACAGAAATCAAAACTTTATGATGAATATAACTTATTTGCGAAAAATGGCACATATATAGATAATACCTTTAGGTTGACAAATGAATAAGAGAAATATAAAAAAATAAATACCACGAACGGTACTAGCTGCCGCCATGCCGTTTCAAACAGATCGATCCATTCTATCTAACAGCATTCCACGTGTGAACTGGCTGCAACCCAGGCATAATTTCTTATTTTTGTATTTTCGGTCGCACTGAGAATAGAATTGTTTCTTCTCAACCGCAGTAAGTCCAAAGAGAAAGTTAAATTAATACTTGACACCATCTTATTTGTTCATGCTGTTGGGCATGAACAATGTGTCATTACGGAAGCTTAATAAAGTGCAGCATACAACTGAAGCCTCGTTAGCATAGCAAGCCAGGCGTCTAATGTAATCAATAATCTGACTCGATTTGACGGTGATTACTTCATGCTTATGTAACTTTGACGAACTCTTCAATTTTTGGTAAGAAGGTTGAGCAAAATAAATAAGCTTAATTAGCTGCTTCGTCTCATTACTCTGCATCAGTTTTAGTGAACAATAAGTGGCCATAAAAGCGCAAACAAGATTGCTGCAGGCAGGCCAAAAACGACAGGGTTAACGTTAAAATTCTTGTAGACTCCACTTAAGCTTACATAATCCGCCAACAGTCGAGTTGCGCATTTCAGTCAGTAAGGAAAATCTTATTCTTAAAATATTGCAGGAAGCTCACAGCTTTTGTCAACCGAACTTCCCCGCCTGCTCAACACCGTTGTGCGGCATCTCATTTTGGGGAATGCCTCCAGGAAAGCAAAAATTATGGGATCGGCTTAGCTTCCGCCCGGTACTCGCAACAGGCAGCAATGTGCGCAGATGCTATTGTTTCCGAGTATATGTCTGAAGCTATTATTGGCGTTCACTTTGCCTATCCCGTTTCTAAGGAACCTTCAAATGGTTGATATCGGCGCCGTATAAAATTGCGCAGCTCTCGCGTCTCCATGGGGCACTGCCTCTAAACATAATAGGAAAACTGGTCTTGTTACTTAAGCTTCGCCTTTAATGATACGACGCGTATAGCATTAATGAGCAATTGTCCGTATAAAAGGAAATAGTCATAGTGTACTTTGCGTTCATAATTCGCTGGGGCTCTCTATACCACTCCTGGCGGAGTGGTGCTGCACCTCAGTGAGGTGCTACTTCACTGAGATGGCAGGTGCTGCCACCGGTAGGGCTTGTGACGCCCGGATGCGCTCTTCCCGAGCAACTTCTCGCGACCAATCATTATTTCAACTGCCATCTGTCACGGTAAGCAGTTTGCTCACAATCCGAAAGGCAGGCTGTGATGACGTCACAAGTTCACATGACCTAGCTGGTCCACCTTCCAGATAGGTTGCTCATCTGGGGACTTTAACGCGGTAGCATTAAAAGGGGGGGGGGAAGGGGCTACCAGGTATCTATGAATGTAAAGTAGAGAGTGACCTTCTGCACAGATCGGAATTAACCCATTATAATATTGCGTCTTACCCTTAGGGCTGAGCTTAAGTGTCTCCTCCAATACCTTTTGTCGGTACGGTGGCTTATCTAACAAAAGAATGCGACAGATTGAATGTGTAAAGCGCAGTTGTACGAAACCGCCATTATTATGTAAAGTCATACATAGCGTAAACCGTTTTTTTTTTCCGCTAATGCTTCTCGAACTTGCACGGTGACATGAAAAAACAGATGAAATAAGTATCTTAGGAACTTGTATTCATGACCTGTTTTTTTTTCACCGTACTTTCTGTACGGTTACCCCTGGTGTTCTGTACTGTAGAGATCATGTCATTGTTTTGCGTCCGAAAATTTTTGCTTTATTTCGCTTCTAATTGCGAAGCCTGAAGTTTCCGCGCGAAAGCTCTCAAGGGTCCTTTCATCTGTGCCGTTACTTCAGATCCAAATGAAGTTTGAAAGAACTAGCAAAGTTGTTCAGAGAAAAACTAGAAAGAGCTTTCGCTCTCAACGAACAGAGGACAATAGTTTTCCCTCCTTGCGTGGGGCCTCGTTCCCCAAGGAAAATCAAGAAATCTATCAAGTAGAGGCACCGTTCCAAAGATTCTCATTCTCGGAAAGAATATCCGCTGAATGGTGGGCCACGCAGTAATTGAAGAAAGAGCTAACACTAGTGGCGAAAGGATGTGCTTGTCAGACGGCTAAAACTGAGAGCAATACTCTGCCCAGCGCGGGAAGAGTGAAAAAAAAAAATCTTTCCTAAATCGTGCGACCCCATGGAACACAAAGCCAGGAGTATGGTTTCCTCTTTGTAGGAGGTATTGCATTGATATCTGGTCTCAGTACTTTGGGAAGGAAAGTAATTAAAGGACTTGGTATGCGAAGGTAGATTTTAGAGGCCTTAATTCTGCCGCGTTAATGTGGGCAGTGAAGGCAACTTTCGCGCAGTTTCATCAACAATATCTGGAGACTGACGTATTTGAAAGAAAGGGGCCATTCTTTCCCAGTTTTGATCGCATAAGGTACACAAAAAAAAACAGATAAGAGGGACATAAGAGCCCATTTTTATGCATCGTAAGAGGGCTAGGCGGAAAAATGAAGCCTCATTGCTGCTGTTTCTTCAGAAAAGACTTTCAGTACTGCAGTTGGAAAGATAAAAATTTTGAGAGCACAGTCGATCGCAACTAAACTATACTGGGTACAATGTTTACTCTAAGATATTGCTTCTTTATACGTATGATGGGAAACATTGGTTGCCGGTGGCAAAACGCCTTTCAAAAGAGTTCAGTCCGCTTGGTAGACTACAGACAAAAGAGATCGCCAAGTAAATGGATTGTCTGGCCAAAGACGCAATCCAGCACTTACAAGTAGAAAACGCAATCAAGCTCCTTGCCAACATCTCGACTAAAAAAACATTAATTCACTGATACAAACAAGCGTTACGAAAAACAGACCTAAGTAATCACTGTGGAATGATCGATATGAGGATCCTTGCGAGGGTAAGACCTCGAGCAGCTGCCAGAAAGAGCGCTCACAGCGAGGAAACCCTTTTGTTTCAATGACACGCGACGTTTTTCTTTTGTGTGCCCGTGTGCGCATGCGCTCCGTTGGGCTCCTGGGCTTGGCTAGAAGCAGCTACATTGCACTCAGAGCGCTTGGTGACAGGGCCAGCTTTTCGTGTCAGGAAACGCTCTGTTTGATCGCTGTGGTAGCTCAGGGTGATCAGCGAGGCAGAAAACTTCGTCGTTCCTGACGGCAATGGCAAAGAAAGTGCTGAGTTGAACAGGAGAAACCCTTCCGCTGAAGTAGCACCCAGGATGTCCAACCAAAACGAGCCCATAATGTTTTGTCATCTTCTTTTTTTCATATTTTTGCCATTCGCAACGCCCAAGTGTCCCATAGCATTTGCAGTAATTTAGGTAAATACTCATTCTACACATGTCAGCGAATGAGGACCGCCGCCCCCACTCCATCGTAGATGAAATGTGTGATCTCCGTCTTACGTCAGCAGTTTGTAGTCTGAACCTGTACTTGTAAAGATGTGCTTGATGCGGTGACAAGCCACATAGACTACGATAACCTGCGGAAACCAGGAAGGTGCACTGGGGTATGAGCTTACCAGTATCAAAAGCACAACACTGACGACCTTTTAAGAAAATTTTAACTCTTGACGGGCGGTATACGTAAAGGCAGCGTACAACTAACTCTTCCTTTCTTTCCTGCTCTTTCAAAAGGTTTACGTTATGGTACTTTATGGTACCTACCTTGTCAAAGGCTAGATTCTCATATGAGCGTTGCGTGGTTAAATTCATCACGATCGGAGGCGTCTTCCTAATACTATACCACACATTGTTATGGTAAAAGTTACTTAAAATGAAATAACTTGAAATTTGCCGCACAGCCTTTCTCTAAAAAGTCCATCTATCGTATGATAGCCATGGTCGGTGATGCACGCCACTTATTCGTCTTTTTTGATATTTTTAAAAATGTTAACGTTAACTTACTTTATTTTACCTATCTTGTCCTTGGTCAAGTTGTCAGATTAGCACTGTAAGCTTAAATTACTCACTGTGGAGGCGTCTTCCTAATATTATACCACTCGTTTTTATGCTGAAGTTTTCTTTAAAAAAATATTCTATGATTTGCTGGGCATACTTTCTCTAAAAAGTCGATCTAGCATATTAGATGGTAGTGTATGTCTGACAGACAGCAATAATAAAAGGCTGCCTGGTAATCTAAAAATGTTAGAACATCTCTTTGCAAAACAGCTAGAACAACCACAACTGACATCTATATCAGTGACCCTGCGTTGCAAATATATAGGTTTGTAAAGCTCCATACATTTCAAATGATGTGCACTAAAGGACGCTGCATGTTCATACATTACTAGCGATTTGCACTAAAGGCTGCAATTATGTATTGCGCGGGTGGAGCCGAACCTACACGATCTGGTCATAGGCAACGTTACTAGAATGTAATCACAAATGCTTATAAAACACCCAACTGCCTAGTGTTCTCTTTGCGAAGTGCCAAAGTGCAATCAAGTGTATCTCTGACATTAACTGGGGCATTACTGGCGAACATCAAAGGATTTCAGAGGGAACATCTTGTGTGTGAAATAGGCGTCTCAGGAAATCAAAAGGAATTATAAAAACTGATTTTAATTTGTTAAAAAACTGATTTTACTTTGTTATCTTGTAACGTAGCAGAGAGAGAGATTAAACATTCAATTGCAAAAAGAAGGCCGGAGCGGATTGTGGGTGGGGTTCTTAGTCCAAAACTCCCGTGGCTTCCGCCGACGCCACTGGAGTGCCTTCCACCGGCGCCATTTAGAATAGCGCCAGAAAAACGGCTGCAGACGACCCGAAAGGAGTCGCCAAACAATGCATCATCAGTTACTGGCTGGTAGATTGCGAAAAGAGCATGAAATTTTGCGGGAAGAAGCCTACATCATCTGCATTGAAGTGAACACTTCAGATATGGTTTTTCCTTGAGGCAGCACAAATTGTTCTCAAATCACCTTAAATTTATGAACGGTTGCATTTGCCGTCTCTGGTTCTCTTTCTTAGTTACAGCATAACGGAGTTTATGAGAAGCAGTAAATATCGCTGGAATAAAATGTAGTGAGACGTAGATTTCACTTTTTCGTTTTTGTGCGCAAAAATAATCTTGGAATATCTGAGGACGGATAAGAACATGAGAGCTATTACTTGGATGGTCTGAACAATAATGCACATCAGCTTTAGTTTAAGACTCAACTGAAATTTAGACAAAACAGTTATAATGCCTAAGCGGCAACGAACCACTCAGCGAGAGGCTCTCCCACGGAGGAGTTACCGCTGCTTTTCGACTTTGCAAGCTCCCTGTTCATCAGTTCCCATTCGTTTACCAGGCGGCAGCTAAGTTGACGGTACTTGGAAAGACAAGAAGGGAGCTAGCCCGGATGATTAATTATTCTGCTTTCTATGCTTGTGAAAATATGCGGCGTTCATCTGGCGACTATGGGATGTTTTACCGTGAATCCTTCTGCTTCAGGCCTTGTTGAATCCCGCTTATGCGGGCGTTTCTTCACGCCCTTGTGGGCACGCTGAATCTCGCTTGCTGGCTGCGGCTGCACTTCTGGTTCCGTATATGCCGTGGCGTAGCAGCTACACGCCGCGCGCAACCTTGGCAGTGAGCCGCAAATGAGACAATGCGCCCACTGGCGTGTGAGCAGCGCGATTGCTCATGGGTGATAATAATAATAGTTGTATGTTTATTTTCGCTACTGAGTTCATAGGAGCGAAAACAGGTGGCTGGAGAAAAAACTGCTCTATCGGCAGCTTGACGGCGCTCCAGCCACCTTTACATCGGGAGCAATAGCGAGGCATACAGTGCATATCTGAAACGCCATTTATTTTTTCACAGGCTTTTGTTGAAGTACAGCTGCACTTGCAAAACGAATTTGAAAACGAAGATAAAGGATTCTTTGTTATACATGAGCACAACACAGAGATGATGAAATAACACTGAAAAACAAACAGAAGGGGAAAACGGAGCAGAAAAACAAAATCAACATAATTTAAAACACAAAAAGGTTACCGTTGCGTCTACGCGGGACTGAATTTTTTTGTATTTTTGTAAGGTAGGCTAAATTTGAAACTATTTCTGATTTTCCTTGCACTGCTTTTCTGTAGGCACATACGAGTTTTTGTGTGTAAATATTATTTGCTCTCTTAACCTTGTGTTTTCGGAAAATTGGTTGTGTATGTTCAAGTCTAGATGTGTTTTTTTTATTGCACGAATTGCTTTCTTCTGAAGTAATGAAAGTTTGATAATGTTTGTTCCGCAGGTGTTTGCCCACATTAAGGCGCAATAGTATATCTGTGAATTAAACAGAGCGTTGTATAAAAGCTTCGTGATGTTACTGGGAAGTATTTGGCGGCAACGGTTCAACGTACCCACGACCGTGCATAACCTCAATGAAAGCCGTTTAATGTGTTCGTTCCAAGTGATATTTTCAGAAAAAATTACTCCCAGTGTGTTTACATGTCTTGCTGATTTTATGCAGTAGGGCCCTAAGTGATTATACTCAGGTGGTGTAATTGGTTCCTTGTGTGCGGAAAATAATGCATAATGTTGTAGGTTCATTCAGAATTAATCTATTTATACGGCATCATTCTTAAAGCCTGTAACGAAAAGTATCGGCTAGTTCTTTTATTTCTGAAAGGTCCTGAAACCTGCACTGTGCAATCATCTGCATATATTATGCATTTATATTTTTCGGGAGTTCTTACAGGATCAGTTATATAAAAAAGGAATAGGATAGGTTCCAGAATACTGCCTTGTGGAACTCCGAATCTGAGAGGTTTTACACTCGACATAAGGTGGTTTAATTCTATGAAGTGCTGGCGCCCATGAAGATAGGATTTAGTTAGGCGCTGAGAAATTCCCCTAAACCGATATCATTCCAGCTTGTCAATTAGTATGAGATGATTAACGAAATCATATGAATTTCTGAAATATATATAGATTCGTATTGTCTAACACCGTTTCCTTATGAATTAAGAGAGCGTCTTCTGTTGAGTGAAACTTCCTAAATCCAAATTGATGTTAGGTTATCAAATTATACTTTTCTTCGAAAGCGATAGTGCGTGAATTGATTACTTTTTCCAATCCTTTTGAGAATATGAGCAGGATAGACAAGGAGCGGTAACTTGTCAGTTTATTTTTATCTCCGATTTTGTGCATTATTTATTACCCTAGCAACCTGCATTTGAAGTAGAAATTCTCCACTTGAGAGTGAAATGTTGTAAATTTGTGTTAAAACAGGCGATATATCATCTATTACTTGCTTGATTGGGGTAATATCTAAACCATCTGAATCGTGAGCCCTGCTGTTTTTAAGGGCCTGAAAGAGCCTTGTTACCTCCGACACAGAAGCGGGGCCAAAAAAATATGGCATTTTGCCTGTCCGAAATATTTCTGTCGGCTTCAGAGTGGTATGTATTGTCTCAAACTTCAACAGAAAAAAATGTTAATTTATTAGCTAATTATATGCCACTCCTATGTCATCAATAACAAGGCTGTCGATCATTGCCATTTGTTTGTTTTTATTGAGCGTGTCATTTAATTTTTTCCACACTACGTCACCGTTTCGCAAGCAGTTGCCGTCAAAAAATGCCCAGATAGTAGGTGTACTTTGCTACCTTTAAATTCTTATTTAGTTTGTTCCTGAACGACTTGAATTCCTTCCATTTTGTTTCGTCGTGAGACTCGATAAATGAATGATAAATTTCGTTTTTCTGTTTAATAAGCTTGAGATGATGGCACGTAACCCAAGGCTTATGCGAGGTTTTGTGTTGCCGATGTGACTTGATTGGGAAGGAGGTGAAATAGTGACCTTTGAAAATTTCTATGAATTTCTTATACGCCTCGTTTGCATCAATAAGCGAGAAAACACCGCTCCAGTCGGTCTGCATCATTGCTTGTTGAAAACCCTCTATTGTGTAAGGCGTTATTTCACGATATTTTATTATATTTGACCTATTAACTTCTGAAGGCTGAGTGCTCTTGATAATGAAAAAAATTGGCAAATTGTCACTAATGTCACTGCCAAGTCTTCCCGATATAATGTCATCAGCAGAGTGGTTGGTAATAAACAAGTCGAGTAGGGTTGATGTGGAACAAGTGATTCGCGTCGGACCGGTAATGACGTTGCAGAAACCGTTGCTTTGCGTGATCAATAAAAAGACAGCAGCTGGACTAGTTTCTTTTTTAATATCTGAATTCATATCACCACCAATTGAAAAGGTTGCCTGCTGTTTCATTGGCGTAGGACAGCAAAGAGTCACAAAAACACAAATTCAGAAAGGCTTCCATTGGGAGGTCTGTACAGTACAGCAAAAATGTTAGCATTATTTCTAGTACATAGAACTTCATCATGTTCACAGATCACGCTTTAGTCTTTTATGGTAACAAAACCTGACATCGAGATCAGGATGGATACGCCACCCCCTCTGCTATTCTGACGATTCATATAAAAATGATTGTAACCGAATAGCAGTAATTGTTCTTAGTAAGCGGTATGCCAGGTTTCGGTGAACATGATTACATCAAATTTCACACCGCAGGATTCAAGAAGAAAAAGTATGTCATCTTGTTATGAAGCCAGTGACCTTGCATCAACGTGAAAAAGTTTCGTCAATTTCCTTGCATTGTTTGCTACCACAATGTCAGCTAGAGTGCCTGGAAGGACGATGTCGTCTGCCATCAACGCCTTTTAGTGGATAGATTTAATCTTATCGATATCACTTTCACAGAGTAGCTGTACCACGGACGACGTTTCAGTGCGGCGAGCAAGGACAGTGCCATTTCTCTTCTACAGAAATTTACAGTTGTGCTTCCGCTTCCGAGCGATAGCCATCCCTAAAATTTCCTTCACCCGAGGGCAAAGGTGTTGTTGATATAGAATGGCTCTTCTGTCGGTGACTTCCGCGGAATTTGGGTGCAATCTAATGTCAGCGTTCGTGATTCTTTTCTTGCGAGCTTTCTCGAGAAAGTTGTCGCGTTTCTCACGCTTCTGAAAATTTATAACAATGTTCTTTTGATTTTTGTATTTTGTTGCTACTTTGTGACAGACGTCTATGTCGTTTGCTGATAGCGGTACACCGACAGCTTTGCCAATCTTATCAATGATGTCTGGTAGTTTCTCGTCCTGCTTCTGAGTGACGCCCTTAAATTCGACGTTCCGGTTTCTTGTGTATTGTTCTGAGTTTACAAGGCTAGTTTGGCACGCATCGAGGTCTTTTTACAGTGAGCGCACTTGCAGCCGGAGGGCTTCATTTTCCTTCTTCAGTGACTTATTTTCACTGACAGTGGCTTCAAGTCGCTTATTCGCCTAGACTCTTACTGATGAAGCTTATACTTTGTTTCATATCCTCTAAATCAGTACAAACCCCTCTGTCCTCCATGCGCAGTTTAGTTCTACTGACCCTTTGAAAGCCTTGAGTTCTGCCCTAAACTTCATTCTTCATTTTGACACAAAATAAAACTTTTTACAGAAACAGGAACGCCCACAAGACCCGAAAAGAAATCCCAGATGGCAGTAGCAGCAGCAGCAGCAGGGGCAAAGGATTTGCAGGAAAGATGCAAGTTAGACAATTAGAAAATGAGGCAGATCTGTAAAGTGCAAGACGATTTCTTTAGGCCCGGCGTGCAACTGCCGCTGCCGCTGCTGCCAGAATGCCGCTCCCAGGAGAACAGCGTTGGCTTTATAACCCGTGTGGCGGTCACGTGCTGTCTGTCGTCGATGCTCGTTGTCCCGGTCCGATGACAGTGCTTGAAGGCAGCGTCTTTGTCCAGTGTTGGCCACTGTGTGGACGATGGATTCCAGAAAGCCAGGATGCGTATCTCTAAAGTGCAAGACGATTTCTTTAGGACCGGCGTGCAACTGCCGCTGCCGCTGCTGCCAGAAGCCCATAGCGGTTGAGATGACATTTCGAGCGTTTTAGCTCTAAAACTCGAGCGCTTTGACAACAGCCGTCAAGGACACAGTGCGAGTCCTGTGAAGCTTCGGTGATATTCTCGTAAATCTAGTTACCACGATATGCTGTGATGTTGTTGACAAGGCACACCCCACAGAATAGCACAAAATAAGCACCTACAACGCATTCATGCTCACTTATAGGAGCGAGAACCAAACGTGATTTAGGCCAATATATCAAGAGTCATTAGGCGACTTGTTAGGCCAGAAGTTAATAGGAAAAAAAATATGACTGCCATCTACTCAAAAGCGCTACCGGTAAGCCGGCTCAACATCCTGTATCTTAGTTACCAAAGAAGTGCTCTTATTGCATCGTGGTCGTCACGGTAATTTAACTCCTTTCGCCGAGGCTTGCTACCGCTACCCAGCAAGCTGGCATGCATCCATATTAAACTCTAGCAAGCCTTTGCTCTGATGCTCTGGAGTGCTGGCGTTAAGTGTTGATGGTTTATGCCGACATGACATGAGTGAGGTTTTCATTCTAGAGAACGGGTGCTCGTGGACGCAAGCAGCGTGACCTTAGTCCCCTCCACGCTCCTAGCGCAGAACACGTAAGCACTTAAAGCGCTCCCTTCCTTGAGAGTAATTTGATTTACGCTCCGGCTGATTTTAGTACGCTCGACGACTTTGTGGACAAATAACTCAAAGTTAGTCTGATAATACTAAATTTTTCATAACGCGGTCGCCTATCTGCATCGTCCATAGCGGGAAGACGCAACATTGCGGCTTCCACGAAGTTCACCAATTCGAGATGAAAACGTTAATGCATGAGCCAACATTATTCGTGTTCATTCTTATGAATGCGAGTTAGATCAACTTCAGTACGTCATTTGCTTAGTAGGCATCATACTATGCTGTCAAGTAAAAGGAGCTTAACGAAGTAAATTTTCCTTAACGCTATCTTCACTACATGTGATGTCTTATAATGAAGAAGTACTGTGTTGTCCCGCAGCGCATTGTAGCAGGAAATGAACATTGGCTTAGTCTTGAAGTGACTATAAATCGATGGCTGTTTTTTCGAGCGTCTGAATGTATAAGGCAGTCTATAACAATTTTTTTTTGTGAAAACTGTTGCAATTTTACGCATGCGCGCTGCAGTAGACGAGTGGAGTTATTCACCATCTCTAAAGGGAAACTGTTTTTACTTCGCTGCTGGCATCAATGAAAACTGTTTTCAGTTCTAATAGCTATAACAGCAATTCTAAGAATTTCTTTCTGTGGCAAATGCTTATTATACTAACACATCGTGTCTTAAAACATCACTGCATTTTTATTGACTCGTATCGTGATCAAAAATCACACTAATGAATGTGCCTTCTACTCACCGAAAAGGAAAATTGAGTGGTAAAAGTAACGGCCCGCTAGAAATAAATGTTGTCATGAACTCTCAATCAAACGCTATGAAAAGGGTCAAAAGGAAGGAAAAATTGGTGAGATACAATGATTAGAATATTGGTAACGTTTGCGCGTTGTCGCTTAATGATCTAAATAGGCGAGGACTGACTGCAGATGCTCACTGTGCAGCTCTTTGCGGCATCGGATGGCCTCTGCAAGTAGAATGGGGCTACAGGCGCTGTGCTCCCCCTTGTTTTAGAATACTTTCACTGCTCTTCTGTCACGCAGCCACTGAAGAAATGTACAGCAGGTTGTGGCGGTGAACTCTTCTGGAGCGTACCAGCCCGTAGCCGGGAGGCTTAAGGTGCCTTGTAAGAGCTCTCGCTTTGTAACATGTTACATTTAACATGTGTTGTTGAAGATTGTGACCTGTGGTGCGTAGCTAGATTGTGTTACTGAACTTAAATCTTAGTTGTGCCTGTAACAAATAATATTATGTAACTCAAAATTTGTATAGATGCTAAGGAAAAGGACAAGAGAGTGCTCATGAAGCTTGAACTTGCCCTGAAGCGTTAATGAATTGCATGCAAGAGCTGGGCTTTTGGGCATTGCTGTCAAATCCTCCCCTTTAGCAAAACGCAGATGAGCCACTAACACTGGTTAAGCCAGTGATACGCTCTGAATGTTTCCCCAAAAGCTTTATTTAGATTTATATGCATAACGTCAAGAACCGACCACACATAATGATAGGCCACGGACTTTACTCGGTGTGTGAATCTGTGGCAGCGTTTGGTGCAATATCTTCTCATAAATTGTTGGAATTTATCTAACCTACCGTTCAATTTAGAACTATTGTATTGCATAACTTTACTCACAGGAGCGTCTATAAGAAATAGAAGTACGTAATTCAAACTTCGCTTTGATGCTAAGGATGGGGGATTACTCAAGAAGCTTGACATGACGCTGAATCATAAGTACATGCAAGAACAGGGCGTCTGGGTGTTGCTGTCAATTCCTCTCTATTACTAATATGCACATTAGACACTAGCCCTCGTTAAGCCAGTGATACGCTCTTAATTACTCCGCAACAGTTGTATTTACATTTAGATGCATAACATCAAAAACCAACAACCTATAATGATAGGCCACGCACTTTTTACTCAGTGTGTGAAACTGTGGCAGCATTTGGTGCAAACTTGCTCGTAAACGGTTGTGCTTTTTTAACCTATCATTAAACTTGAAACTGAATCTTTCACTCCCTCCTTTATCCCTTCCCTTACGGCGCGGTTCAGGTGTCCAACGATATATGAGACAGATACTGCGCCATTTCCTTTCCCCAAAAACAATTATTATTATTAAAATTGGAAATTGGATTTTGGGGAAAGAGAATGGCGCAGTATCTGTCTCGCACATTGGCGGACAACTGAATCGCGCCGTAAGGGAAGAGATAAAGGAGAGAGTGAAAGAATAAAGGAAGAAAGAGGTGCCGTAGTGCAGGGCTCCGGAATAATTTTGATCACCTGGGGATCTTTAACATTGCACTGACATCTCACAGCACACAGGCGCCTTAGCGTTTCGCCTCCATCGAAACGCAGCTGCCGCGGTCGGGTTTCAGTTTGCAACCATATTCAACCATATTGCTTTTCCACCTTAAAGCGTTAGAAAATCATCACGACACTGCACTCGAATTTCTAGATAAAAACACAAGTAAGTAGCGACCGTGGACAATATTCATGTGATAAATGCAGGAATTTTCAAATAATTTAGTTTTTCCATGGATGACCTCCAAGTCATGATCCAAAAAAGGGGCCTAACCTGGTACGGAGGATTATCATAAAATGTTCCAGCAGTGAAGCAGCGTTCACTGGTTTTTGTAAAGAAGAGTAATCTGCTGTTCATTTCGAAAATTCAAAGACCGGAGACGAAGGTTAGAGAAGTGGCTCTAGTTTAAAAACCTAGAATACTCAGAAAGCTTCGTCTTTCCTTGTTTAATTCCTACAAATCTTGTGCCTTTCAGTCTGTGAATGTCGGGAGTAAATCGCAGAAGTGCTCGCGCAATGTATAGTTTTTATGGAGTACAGGGTCCATTCAACAGGTTTCATGCGCTTGAAAGGTGCTTTCCCGCAGTACAAAGTGCCCTAGTAGCATAGGCAATCGGCACCATATTAGGAAAAGATGGTTTCACTCTGGTGTTTTGTAGGACCGATATTTGCAAATACATTTGCAATATTGGGCCGATTAGCTGAGCTGCGGGGAGTACCGTCACGAAGAAAGGTTTCCAGGATATCGGTTCGCGGAAATAAAGATTTATGTGAACGAGAAAAGAAACTCTACAAACAATATTGATGCATAGGAGGACAAGCGGGCTCCATCCTCTGGAAAAATGCCAGCTGACAGAGCAGCCAAGCAACACAGAATCAATTTTTTTTAGTAAATCGGCATCCCGGAGACTTTTTTCATGCCTGTTCATTCACTTCATAGCAGGCGCGTATGAGATAGGGGGTATGGGAAGGGGGCCAAAGCGGCACGGTTAAATATAAGGCGTGATGAAATTGTTGATTTCTTCAAAATCACTTTAAGTCTAACTGTAATGCATTGCAAACAAAACCTGTAATCTCTCCGCGCATCAAAGTCTCTCTTGAATTCTTTTTCTGATTGCCTTTTAGGAACACTGGTCGACGTTCGCGGGTTTTAGCTGCCAAGGAGGCTGTAACAAAATACAAAGTGGCATCCTGAAGAGTAGTTTACGGTTTGACTGAATCCTGTCTGGAGAGAGGGAAGCGCAGAACTATGCACCCCCCCCCCCCCCCCTCCGCCTGAAGAGTAGTAGTAACATGCATTTAGACACATCGATTTCTGGAACACTCACAAAAAATTCAGGCTATGTGTAATCCTGAATATTAAAGAAACATAACACCAGAAAAACAGCAAGCAATCTCCTCACTCAAGTGATGACCAGGTGTGATACGCCGGTCGTAGCTCCACAGTATATTGTCCAATATCTGAAGGTCGACGTCATCGAAAAGACCAGGTGCCGGATAGCCTCTGCAAAGCGAGAAAAAACAGTATTTCATATTATTTCACCCATTTGTGGAATATTTATTGCTTTAAAGAGCTGCATATTATATTTGCAGTATTGGGCAGCTATTCTTTGTGATCTCTTGATAATATACCATAAACTTCGCCCTAGTAGTCGTTTTCCATACTAGATACTGAAGACAGTCCTAAGCAAGAGCCCGTCCTTGGAGCACATGGAGTTAAAAGATCAACTTGCCGACCAAAGTGACTGAGTAGCGCATACATTGCCATTCTGAGCAGTTATCACGTGAACAATGCGGATACCATTTTCTTTCGTTTTAATGCAGTGTATTTGACGAGTGCAAGTCGGGCGCGGTTGCTGCATGGACATGGAGAGATAATGTTCTTAATAAGCGCTACCCAGGAGTTCATTTAATTACGAACGTGAGCAAGCTTTGAGCGCCGGTAAAATGAAACAATCATGTAATGCTATGGTTCATAAGGGGAAAAACCATAATTTTATATGATGACCCCATGCGCAGGCATACACCGCAGTCGTTATTTTATTTTCAAAACTTGAAGAACAAAAAAACTTAATGGCGATTACATCCTTGGCATTCCGGATGATCAGCGCTAGCTGGCGAACTGCATGAGGGCGTTACGATAGCGTTTCTGTTTTGGGAGCATGTTCTCTTCCAGCGAGTTTGCGGACAGGTTCTCGAGAGCGTTCGTCGCCTCTTTGACCCGCCACAGGTGAGTGGCTCTTTCCTCTCGCATGCGTGCAGATTGCAGATAGCAGCGCTTCCGCTTTTACCGTATGCATGGCTTTACCGCAACCCGGCAGTCGTGCCACGTCACTGCTAGCATCTTTAGCATAACTGCTGCTTCTGGTATTGCGCAGTCTCGCATAATGCCGCGTTCGTTGCTGTAGAGAACGTTAAATGATAAAATTGAGTATAAGCACCACGTCCAGGTACTCCGTAATGACTTGTTTGCTGCCGTTTTAAAACGTTCGGCAGCGCTTTGTTGCGACTCGCGCGCTCCACGTGATTGCAAAGAAGTTATGCGAACTGCAAGTCATGGCCTGTTTGCACGACTTTTCATTGCTTTCGCACTTATGTAGGCATTCCCCGCAATCAGCCGTTCTCTGTTTGTTTGTTCGTTTGTTTGTTGCAAAGTCTAAGGTAAAACACACTGTATATACATACACACCCGAACAGCAGGCAGGTGCTGGGTTGTGGGCAACGTGTTCTGATGTGTATGTATATACAGTGTGTTTTACCTTAGACTTTAAATAGTTTTTAAAAATACAATTTTTGAATTTGAAGAGGGCTTTATTCGGCATAGCATTTTCAGCGGTGTAGTACATGCGAATACAGCTGACACGTGCTAACTAGCAGACTCGTCAACTAATACTGAATAGTAAGCTTTGAACTATTACTTTTAGGCTCCTTAATTATCAAAAGAAGTGTAGCCCATCGAAATTAATACCTATATGTTTTTGTATTGATGGTTTGTTCCTCAAGTCAAAATTCAAAAGTTGAATAATTAGGCTTAACTAATTAACTTTGAACGAAAAACTCTGCAATCAAGGTCACGCGAAAATAAACGACACTCGGTTTCACGCGGTAAGGACGTTCGGTGTCTTTAAAAAGCTTGATTACATTTGGCTTGGACTCCTTGTATATGCATGCCTAGCAACCTGCCTGCCATGGCTGGTTGGCACATGAATGAATTTCGAGAGGCTGTGTGTCAATCCAACCTGTGTGTCAAAAGCAACTTGTGTGTCAATGCAAATGAAGCAACCCAAGGCCAACTGATGGCAGCACGTGCCATAGCAAGGCACTGGCGCATCGCTTAACCGCTGCACCACTGCACCAGAAGTGGTATGAAGACTCCCAAGGATCTATGAATGTAGAGAATGGCTAATTTCGCATATATAGGCATATGCGCATTACTGATATCTGAACATCTTCCGTCAACACTGGATCTGAACACCGCACCCGAAGTGAAAAACGCAGTGTTAACCCACCTAATTCGCATTTGGCCTAACTGCGCATATTGAGAATATTTTTTTTCTTGCATTTGAAGACGTTTAGAAGCATGTTGTTGCGATACCGCACCCAACCATGATGACGACGAAGTTAGTTCAAGGTAGAGGCTCTGTGCATGGCGTGGTCACTTGATCGCAGAGGCCTAGTGCTGACAGCTCTGCACGACTGCGGCTAAATATTGTTAAATATTTGTTCTTGGTCATGAAGTGAGCATTATAGCATGGCGTGTACTAGTACTCTCGAGCTCAAGTCCCTCAGAGAGCGCGATTACATACATGCCAGGTTCACAGAGAAAAGGCATTTGGAAGATCTGACCGGCGGGAGGGGTGGGGGGAGTAAGAAGAAGGTAGTTGTCAAGCATTTACAAGGACTCAGTTGTTTTTGTTTTTGTTTAGTTCAACGGAGAGCGGGAATTGGGTTGTAAGCCTCTAACACACCACATCATTGATCGCTCTTGCGAATTCGTCGGCGTGGCAGATGCCACGTTTTTCAAGTAGTTCTTGGAGTACTGCCGAGCGTAACAATGTTCAGCTCTGCGACATTTTGCCAAAAGAATGTGACGGAGGGCCGTGTCCGACATGGATTATCGAAACTCAGTGCGATTTGTTTTCACAGTGCTGAACTGCCTTTCGCATTGAGCATTTCTATGCGAATTACAGAAGATTCCGAGCATTACTGCTCAGGCAAGGTTAAATTTAAAAAGGCCATCTGCGCCTTTCAGCTGGGAGATTGCGTTCCACTGTTTGTCAGCCTGTTCCTCTTGTAACACATCTCGAGGTATGCCAAATTTTTGCAGCTTGAAAAATTCCATTTCTAGAGAGCTTAGAGCTTGGTCTCTGGATTCTTGCTGCTCTAGTGGCAATAAATCTGGAAATCACTCCACAAAATAACGACTTTCTGAAGCGACATAGAATTGATGGATTTCAGATTTGCAACTCCAGAATCAACGTCTGCATTGACAGACAAAGGGAATTTGAGGCGAATAAAATCACAAGCAGCGACCGTGTATTTCCGAACAGCCTCATAAAACTGTCTTTGCTCAATTGGCCTGAGTTTGTGAACAATTCGTTTGGCTTCTTGTCCAACCACAAGGTTTTCATCATCGTTCTGTCCATCTCGGCTCTTGTAGTCAACTGCAAGTCCTTGTTCTCCTTGAGCAGGCCTGGCTGCACAAACCTTGAGAGAAGATGTTTAAAAAGCCCAAAAAGTAGATTTTTCAGGGCATGTACATGAGGGGCTTGTGACTGCCGTTGGCAGTGCAATACCTCATAGACAGGAATGGTGTTTTTCAAAAAAAGACAGCAGGCTTTGTTAAGTTGCAGCTCAAGAACCCAAAAAGCATTTCTTCACCTGTTATGCACTGTGACTCAGTTTCGTCTCCTACACCAGGGCCCTTAGCCTTTTTGTTGCCATTGGTGTAGTCTCTGTTGTCCTTTTCCTCTTCTGTTTGCACGGCATGCGCTCCCACTGAGCAGTTTGTGCTGACGGCACTGGCGTCTTTGGAATTTGAAAGTATGACAAAAATTGCGGGCTTACGGCTTCTTTGTTTACTTGATCAAAGCAAAATCTCAATAGAGCTCCCCATTGATTCAAGAGCCTCTCCAGGCATTTCCCAAGCGACAGCCTTCCAGTTGGCGCGTGCTTCAGGATTTTCCGGAACTCAACATTGTGCATTTCTTGAAACTGCCTAAGGGCAATTTGTCTTTTGGCACTCTTTTCCAAATAAAAGAAAATATTCACAGCGGCATCGCCTATCTTCGATGGGAGACAAGACGCTGCTTTATCTGCCGCAATGTTGATCAAATGGCAAGGACAGGCAACTTTGATGACATTCATGAAGTAAAAAATTATTAAAAACTTATTCTATTGACAATGGCACTATGTTATTGGGAAGCAGAAAGGCCACCTTGCAGCTTAATTATGTGTGTACTGCCGTAGAAGTTATATTAGATTTTTTGCATTCTATAAACACAATCTTTGAACAAAGTGCAAGACCGGACGCTGCGCTGCTTGAAAAAGGTTGTTACAGCCACGCTGATAATAATTTTAACCTACTGCTGGGAAATTTGCAGCTTTCATATAGACGATGTGCCGCAAAGGCACCTTAAAGAAAATACTGAGGCTGTGCGCGCTTATGTATGGTGTACTTGCCCTTCGTCAAAGGTCTCTAAACATTAAGAAGCCCCATAATTCATGGATATGTCGAGGTGCTTTGAAATGAAGCTGCTAACGGTCAAAAGATCAACTACTTCTCAGTCTGTTTGGACTAGAAATGTCAAAAAAGAAAAAAATCATTCAGATGGTCTGACCACGACCTGCCATATATTCTTGCGTATATGCTGATGTTAATGCGAAGCTGTGCCAGTTTCATATTCTCTGAGTGCCGAACTGCATTTGCACTTTGGTGCCCACTTTGCAGTAATACTTTAACTTAACTGGATAATTGAATTTATTCGCCAGTTGTATACACAAAATCGCATGCCAAGCTGTTTGTAGAACTCTGATATGGTAAGCCCTGCAAAGGGATTTTTACAAAGGCCCTTGTAAGCATCATATTTAGCTCTGTACGATCTGTTTGGCTCTGCACTCGGCACAGTTTCTTTGATTTATGCAAGGTAAAAGATTATTAGCCGGCTACCGCACTTATGAATGGTAGGCTGCTGGACGAACTAGTGCATGTGCTCTACATGAAAAGGTGCGAAGGTGACGACAGTACACGAAAGAAAAGTAGCGACTAACTACTAGCTGTTCATTCGAAACAACACTATCAGCTCTTTATTCGATCAAGCAGGCAAATAATAACCCTGACTGGTGTTGACCTACGCACGTTGCAATATATTTTCTGGAGGAGAGTGGTGTTTTGTTATTTCTGGTGTGTATAAATACATGTCCTGCTCGGTCAAATAAACAGTGGGTAGTGTGTACTGTGCGTCTTCTTTACTGTGCTATCTCCTTCGGGCCCTTTCGAGGGAAGAGCGTTAATCTTACGATAGTGCGATTTTCAGCATTAGCTATATGAAGGCTTCGCGACCGCGTGTATTTGAGTCTTGAAGCCTTTGAGCTCATTCTTGTGTTTTCATCTTCGGCTTGTCACCTATGCTTTGCTGCGTGGGCTTCGCAGCGCGAGTTTCTGGTCTTAACGCCGCAATCGATCGCGTCGACAAGCACACTTGCGGCGATATTTTTGCGTGTTTGTTGGCGCGCCATGTTTTTTCGACCTCACCTCTCCGGATGCCCCCGTAGCACTGAGAATGGGCCGGCGCAAGTTCGCTTAAAGGCGCACCTACTTCTTTTCATACATCAGGTGCAATGCTGTGAAAAGTACGGAAGCAGATCGCGTGAGAAAATTAAGGCTGTCGTGTTACGCCGCGCTTGATTTGTGGCCGAGTGGTCTAGGAAATAGAACGCAAAAGCGTGTCATCAGCAGTAAGAGCGCATTTAATCAAGCTCATGACAAATGTATGAACCTCCAGGCAAAGCATTCACTAATTTTCGTTCTTCACAAGGGACGCACTAGTTTTTGATGGCGGATGCAGGCAGTGCAAACAAGAGCGCTAGCTTTGACAACGTTGCACCTGACGTATGAAACAGAGAATAATCTAGAGAGATGCACGTTGTATAAAACATGTAGCAGAACGCTGAAAAATGTTAGCGTCTGGCTCTCTCTCATTGGGCGCAACCGGTGGCGTTCCACAATTTTAAGGCTTTGAACATACGATGGGTGACAGTGCCAGGCAGGCAGTTGTGCGGAGCCGTCGAAGCGCTTCTTTAGTTTGCAGTCATCGAGCAGGCAGTGCCACAAAAACGTATGGTGGCCTGTATTATAATTTACTACCCACGAGGTGTCGTTATTTTTGTACATCACGACCGTCGCTATGCCAGCGCTCCTGCCCATGTACAGTAAACATTGTAAAAATGTTTTTTTTTTAGCACCGGAGACACGTGCTCTGAAAAAGCATGTATGTAGGGTAAAGGACGTCACTTTGCTTATCTTCCAAGTTCCCTTCCAAACCAGACAGTGGGGCTCACAGTTTTGTCAGTTAATACCCATATGTCATCCTAGCAAGACCACTTGCAATCCTAGACCGTTACTATTGCTGCAGAAAGCACTAACAGTGGTAAGTTGTTCCACAGGCGGTGACCTCTGTGTGCGCTATGCTCTGCGGTAAACCGCCAATGGTCTCTTTCTTTTTAGAAGAAATGCTTTGTGGCCAGATGTTTACGCATTCGGGTGAGTATATTTTTTTTGCATTTTTCTAGGAATCGAAGTTTACTGCTCCGAAGTAACGAGGTTTTTTACATATTATACCGTTTTCGGCACATTTTGCCCAGCAAACTTCACCAGTTGGTTAAAGAAGCAATTTTATTTACTTCTTAGAGTTCAGCTCAATACATACGTAAAAATTATCGACTCGGTTCAGGTGCTTAAAAAAAAATCTCTTTTTTAATCTTTTATGTTCCCCTGTCGTTGTGATAGCAACAGTTCTTAGATATATTAGCGCTTTGAAATCAGATGTCATTTCAAGGGCTCACCATTGCATGACACGTGTAGATAGCATTATATGTACGGTCACGGACAAAGGTTTGCAGAATGTGGATTCACGGGAGAATTTTTTTTTGCACTGGCCAGAAAACCATGTTAGTGTAATCTATATATATCTGAGGAGACATGAGGTTTCCATCGATTGCAGCGAATACCAGGCGATTTTATACCAAGAGACCGAGAAAATTATTTTTCAGCGCATTCACATCTCGCAAACTTTTGTCAATGTCTACTTTTGGCCAGTCAACTATCATCCAGAAATAAAAAATTTTCCGTTGCGAAGTGGGCTGGAAGATGTAGAGCAAGAAAAAAAAATAAAGACCTGTGGAGTCTGGAACTTCAGTGAACGTTATCCACAAGGGTTTTTTTTAACCAATCATTGCTGGTTGAAAAAATACATGGTTAATTGGCGTGTAATCGGACGTAATGCGGGATGGGCGCAGGATCATAATTATCATAACTGCAGGACAAAATCTGCCACATCTCTCTAATCAAAACTCTCGTGTACTAGCCGCGGCCACCTTATTACCGCAAACTTCTTATACTCATCAGTTCCCCTAACTTTCCGCTGCCCCCTGCAACGCTTGCATACTCTTGGAATCGAGTACGCTAGCCTGAACGACTGTCGGTTGGCTTGCCATCACAGTGCATGCCCTGCCCAAGCTCGCTTCTTGTTCTTGATTTAGACTAGGATTTCATTAACCTGTGGTTGTCCCTTGACCCAATCAGCTCTGTCTCTAGAAGGTGAACCTATTATTTTCCTTTCCATTATTCGCTGCGCCGTTCTCAATTTTACGCGATCTGTTTTCGTTACGTTGGACGCTACTGCCTCGCAGGTGAGTACCGGCAAGATACAGCTGTATCCTTTCCTCTTGAACTATTATGGCAAACTGCCATTCATGACATGAGAGTCCCTGCCAAATGAGCTCCACACCACTCTTATTCTTCTCGTTATTTCCCTCTCGTGATCCTGATCTGTTGTCCCTACTTGCCTTAAGAAGACGAGTTCCCTCACGACGGCCAGCGCCTCGCTAGTAATCACGAACTGTTGTTTCTTTCCTAGACTGTAGAACAATATTTAAATTTTCTGCATACTATTTTTGAACCCATCGCCCTGCTTTCCTTTTTAAATCATTGATCATGCTTTTCAATTCACCCCTCAGTTTCTTAGCAAGACAATGCTATTATAGAATCCCAGATTATCACCGTATTCTCTACTAACTCTTATATCCAACTGTTCCTAAACTAGGATTCTTACAACGTCTCGTAAAAATGCGGCGAATGGCATTCGAGAGATGGTGTCTCCCTGCGAGGCACCTCTACTTACCGGAATATCTTGCGGTCTTTATGCAGGACTATAGTGCCTGTGAATACTTTATAGATACCTTCCAGTATTTTTACCTGAGGATCATCAACACTTTGATTCCGTAATTCCTACATAAGTGCTGATGTTTCGACTGAGTCAAATGCTTTCTCGTAATCTATGAAGGCTGTATGTAGGGACTAGCTTTATTCTGTGCATTTCTCTGTTAACCAATTTTCAGTGTAAATATAGTCCGCTGTATGGTTTCATTTAAAAAAAAGCCTGCCTGTATACATTAAGGCGTTGATTAAGGCCGTGATTACATAGGCTACTATATATATTATGAACTCTATGGATACTTTGACTATCTTACCCTTATTACTAATGATATTAGCGTCCTTGTCAATAAGGGCATATGTCTGATTTTTGGCTATGCCTTGTTTACTCTTGACCACTTCTAGGTGACATGTGTTCCTTAGAGTATGCTCGATTCTCTCCGTATTATACTTCCTTATGCCGGTTACCGTGCGCTTATTGATTAGCTCGAATTCCTTAGTGAGTTCTATTCTGTCTGTAAGGTTAGGGGTTTCTATGCGTTGGCGTTTCTTAACCAGGTCTTTCCTCTACTGACAGAGCTTGCCGTTAATCTGTTCAACCATCCTACCGCCTACGCCTATTACCCACTGCGTAATGATAGCGGTTGGATTACTCTTCATTGCCAGAGCGTTAAAGTAGTCGTCCAGGGTTAAAGCCGAATATCTGGTCCGCAGCGAGATTCCGAATTCTACTACTTCTCCTTTTACGGCCAGCTCATTAATGGACTTCTTCCTCACCATGTTTCTTCCATTCCCTCTTCAGTTGTAGGCTACTTTAAAGACCATACCTTCGTATGATCCTTACATCGCACATATGTGCGATCCTCCACATCCTGCACGACGCTGGTGTGAGTGCACCGTACCTCTTTAATGTGTATTAGCACAGAGTACGAAGTCCATTCATGCAGCATATAGTACTGCAAGCAGCATTCTACGTATAAGAAGCCGCCTTTACGAAAAAAACTTCTCCATGGTAAACATAGGCAATGTGCGACACCTATTTTGCTCATTTATGAGACTACCGTTGAAATGAGACCGTAGTAATATGTGCATAGGAGTTCCCAAAACTCCTGCCTCTGTTTGTCTGCAGAAAAAAGCAACTTTATTTTGGGGATTCAAAACAGGTCGACACAAAACTTGTTGCTTCAAGTTTCTATCGTGGTTTCTTTTACCAGAATTATTTCTTCGCTTTTTATTGTACTCATTTATTGATTTCAAGCCCCTTAAAATTACCAAGAACTCTTCCACCGCTCTTACCCTTTATGGCAGTAGAATTTTTTTTAATGCAGTCCCCTCCCCGAACAACTCGATATGGTTCCAAGATGCTTTTAAAATGCAGCGCGTCTCGGGTAGCTTTCAAAAGTTCTTGCATATTTGAAACTAAGTTTTATGAAAAAAGACGTTCATTGTTGCGTGCATTTGCAAGGTTTCTTTTCTCGTAAGAGAGCATGAAAAGGTCCCCTGAATTCTGTGGAACCAAAAGGGGAGTATAAGGCTGCGTGTTTGTGGGAAAAGCTTTCAAATTTCAGGAATCAAAAGCTCCATACGCCTTTAGTTTACAAAAAAAAAGAATATACGTGCACCTGCACGCTAGCCCCTTTCACACTGCTCTACTAGGAAATCGTACAATGAACGGTGAATGCTCACCGCTCTTGAATTCTTTGACAGAGCCATGACATACCCGACACTTGAAGCCACACCAAAGTGCCGAGCTTTGAAAAGCGTTACTTTCTGACGAAGGGAAAACAGTTTATTTCTTAGTTTTTATTGAAAACCGGTTGCAACTATGAAAAATTTTCTACAGTATGAAGCAGACATGTGCGAGTGACCATATGGCGGCAGAGGTTCCTTCGTGGAGACATGGGAGCCCGTTGTGCCTAGGAAAGGAATTGACAAAGCATTTATTTCATTTTTGAATGCTGCACGGTCGTTACATATTTCATCATTTATAGGACGCCCACTACTCGGAAGGCGACACCACCCCTAGGATGAAAGAGACGTTTCCGAGCGTGATTTAATTTATTATTCAGGGTTTTGGACTCGCCACGCAATCGCATTCGTCTCTTGGGCAGCTCGGAGAGCGGAAGAAGTGTCGTGCGGGCTTCTGTTATGCTTCGTCTATCAACGCGGCTGCTTCCGGTTCCGGGCTGTGTCTGCTCTTTGGCGCTCTCGCTCGTGGCCGGTCACTTATCTGGAACAGGACAAGGGTCCGAAAGCGATTCTCTTGTATCAATAAAAGCGAGTGCTTCCGCATACCACATCATCGTGTCGTACTTGGAGCTGACAGAAAACTCAGAGATCTCGAAGACGCGCTAGTAAGGGCCTACACACTTACAATAAAAAAAATCTCGCAATCTTTCGCGCCTTTTTTCTTCGTGGTGTTGTTTTCAATCCTTCGTCGAAAGGAAGCTCTCTCAATGGATTTGCGATAGAACAAAACAAATATAAAGGTAAGAAGGCGGGCCTACCTTAGCGTAAAGCCACCCGAAACCCACTTCTCAGAGCTCTTTCCCTCCTGCCTTCCGGCCGCGCTTCGCGGGGTGAAAGCCGCCGTCTGCGAGCATCTTTCCTGTAGTCACTGCTTGCGAAGTCGTAAGGCAGGAGCAAGGACGTGCGGGCGACAGCCAACGCCTTTGGGCAGCGGAAATTGAGATCGATATCACGAAAAATGACGTTACGGCAGTGAATCTTGCGAAAACACGAAAACCAGGCGACAAAAAGAAGCGCTTCTACAAAGAAAGAAGAGTAGCAAAAGAGGAGAAAGCGTGGTAAACCTTCAAGCGCGGCGCGCGCTTCTTTAGACTGGGGGAAGCTCGCTGCGCCATTCGATGGGACGTATTCATGCGCGCCGGTGGACCCATCTATCACTGTACCACCTTAGAGTTCGAAAATAAGAGAAATAAGACGTTGGGGACTTCCGAGAAATGAATCGGTTTTTCTCCGCGCGGCACATGATGCGGTGCTGGGAGGGTTGGGAAGACGCTTATTTCTTAGATTGGGTGTTGCTTCAACTGAGCACCGTCGATTTTTCAGTTTTTCTAGAGTTTATTACAAACTTTTCGGATTAGCTTTCTCGTTATAGAAGTACCTTCTTCTGATTGTCGCCACAACGTTTCTTCCAAGTTTGTGACCATGATTTTTGGCCCGAGAAAGAAAAATTGTTTCACATATAAATTGTGGCAGACAGCGTAATGCTCATTTGCTGAAGTAATAAGTTTTGTTACTTTATCGCTAGTCCAAGTCATTAAGCCATCCAAATGTTGTGACTAGCTTTTCAAATACTTTCTGAATTCATACAGAACTACGTTACGCAAAGGAGTTTTGTGTGCAGAAGTCAGAATAACAGTGATACTTCAAACGCGTTAAAACGATCTCAGGAATTGATAATCTGGTTCAAAATTCTCTTATTTCTAAGTAGCCAATGTTCTCAGTTCCTTATTCCAGAGTGCCCACATTCTCTGCACAAAAACAGAGCATTAAATTTTTCTCTTCAAAATTTCTGTGGTGAAATATCTTTTTTTCACACTGATGTAGGCTCGACAGGAGAATTTCGCATGTCATTCATTGCGACTAAACTCGTCGCATGAGCTCTATTTGGTCACTTAGATTCCATTAGCTGCACAATGTGTACCTAAACTGACATTGTCATGACGGACATGACATCAGAGCTTCTTTTTACGTTAAGTGAATAGCTTTTAAAGTGCATAGTACCACTTTCCCATACCACATATTGGATAAAAGCGCTCATGTTGGATGAAGATTCCTGCAATTCAAACATCAAGAAAGATAACATCTTCCTGAAGAAACTATCTCAGTTTTGGGGAACTCAGTGTGCAGCTGTATACATTAAAAAAGAAATCTATTCGAGTTATTTAAAAGCCATACATTATCACATTTCCAGGAAAACAGGATCCTCACAATAAAAAAATATCTACCGCTTCCGCCTAGCCATCAAAATATATGTTGAAATAAAGTATAGAACAATATCCTTAATATAATGGCAAGTGGGGCGAGTTGGGTGGCGCTAATTTTGTAGGAGAAAAAAAGAGTGAAAACTGGCGCAGAACGAAGAAAGCTACATAACACAGGCGCTGTCTCGGAGCGAAAATTTTATTTAGAAGTAACAAGCACATCAGGCATGAGAATACGCTGTATGTCCCGCAATCATTAGGCAATCAAAAAAGAATTCAACCATGGCGCTCTTCGAAACAATATGTGAAACATTAGGAGGTACCCAGGAAACGTGCTTCTGTATCATACAGTGTGATAGATGGCGTGCTGGCACACGTGCCTCTTTTCTTTCTGATGAAGAAAGCGTCCACAATCTCTCCAGTGCTTTGGTGACGAAGCCGGTTGTACTATACCGCATCATGACCAATTCACGAGAGAGATTGTGGAAGCTTTCTTGGGCATTATCACTATCCGAGAAACTTCAACTCCCGAGCAATGAATCCCAACACCAGAACCGAGGGGAAAACGAAAGTGCTAGCATACCTAACTCTATTTTGGCCTACGCAAACCAACAGGGAATTTTTTTTAAGCTAGTCACTTACTCTGTAACAAGAATAATATCATCCAATGACATGAATTCTCTTAATCTAGCGAAGCGGTAATCTATGTAGAATTGCTTATTTGCCGTTGTTGTCAAACAATTTTTATCTTCAAGTACAAACTCCTCCTGGAATCGTTTATTTTTGAATGTTTGTGTGACCAGGAGATAAAAAGACTTCTGAACACATTCAAGAAACGTCGATTTTTAACCGACTTCACGAATTCAACGAACACCTTGCCAATAAGGCAGTGCTCGATAGATCTGCTGACGAAGAAAATGTGTTGCAACAGACGTTTCACAAAGTTCCGAAAGAAAATTATCCTTTTAAAGTGGAGGGGAATGTGCATTGCGCGCTCTATGCATATGCCGGGAAAGAGGGAAGGATGCAGGTGTTGGCGCAATACCAAAAGTAAAGCAGTGTGGTAAAAAATAGTCAAGAGTAAATACCGACCCCGAGAAGCTCGGAACCAATACTATAACGTAGAGCCTGACGAAACCGACATCGTTGTGTGAACTGCGAGAAAAGGCGAATAATTTCGGGACAAATTCGACTTGAGTGGATGGCCTCAATTAATGGAAATTCACCTCCTGCTTCAAAATTTAGTTTACTCTCTACCACCGTGTCTGCTTGCGATAAAAACAACACACTTGAAAATGAATTTGGGTCTTAATCTCTGCAACTGTTATTGTACGCAGAATTACTTTTGTTTAATTGTCAAACTCGCTCTGTGAGAGTTCTTGTGCACGTATGTCAACGTCCGCCTTTACGCAGAAGCAATGAAAAGCTGGTCTCACGGAGCGTCTCACACAGCCACGCATTTCCCAATGGTCTGGCATACAAATTGCATACAATTGCATACAAAAGAACTACATGTGGCACTCATTTGCGTATTCTTTAGTAGCGCACGTGCAATGAGCACCCTTCGCCTCTCCGGCCGCAGCTAGCAAGTGGTGATGTGTTTTAAGGGGAGCATGAACTCGAGGCTTATGCTCTGATGTCCAGAGAATTTAGCCAGAAGCTTCGCGTGGTCTATTTCGCAATGTGCTATGCATGACACTAAAGAGAGAAAGCCGAGATGAGTGCATTAACATTCCAGGTTCTACTGAACTAGGAGCTCCACGAAGGTGTTCAGATAATGGCGCAGATTAGCACGGATTTCAGTCAGTAATGAAAAGGTGCAGTACTGAAGAAAGGTGTAACATATATGGAACAGCGTGGAAAGAAAGAACCCAGAAAGCCATTTTCCGCTCCACGGTCAACAAGACATCGCCACTCTGATTCACTAACTCCATTCACCGCGAGAACTATCATATTTAAGTACTCATTTTTCCCTCGCACTGGAGCTGAATGGAATGCTCTACCTTTGACAACACTGCATAACATAGACTTCATTAAAAAAATAGAAGATTGACGCCAACAAACTTACCGGCTTTGTAGTTCGAAATTCTTTCAGTTGTTGTGGTATTCGTGTTTCATTGTATTGCCCCTTAATCCAGGGCCCAGAAGGGCCTGAAGTATTCTGTTAATAAATAAATAAAAGGAGAGACAAACACGTGTATTTCCGTCTGTCCTTTATCGTCGGGGTCCTTTATGCGCTATATAATTCTCTCCTTACCGCGCCTTAGGCCATCGGTCATGCATCACCGATGATTACACCTGCCGCCAAAAATTCAAGAGTGCGCTCCTGAACAAGCTGGGCAGTTTAGTTTGCTTTTTAACATTGTTTCTTTGGTTTTAGTTTTTTTAATTTTCTAGCGCGAGAAGGCGAGGTAAAAACTGAAACTGAGTGCACGTGGTCGGATGGCTGCCGATCATGGAGTCCGTTTCGCCGCGCGTTCCTCATAGGCGAAATTCTACGCTCAGCACTATTCTCGGTTCTTATTCTGCCTTTCTTTTAGAGCAGTAGTGGCGAGTTGTGCAACCGCATGGAATGCTCGGATTTTAATTTCGATTGCGAGACTTCGTCTCAGAGGCCGGGGACATTGTTGAGTGCTTCACCGAGTTTCATTTTACAGTTCACAATATATTTTACAAAGTGCACTTGATTTCTAAATAATGAGAGTAGTTTTAATTGGTCCTTGAGGGTCGTCGGAACATACTGCCAGAATAGTTTATGAAATGCGCCAGCAGATTTTTTTGTTATGTTGATGTCAAGGAACGCTACGCCCCCTTTCTGCGCCATAAGTAATAGGACCGACATTTTGAAACTGTCGCCAGAAATTAAAGTCGGCGCTCTTGGACAAGGTGCGCCATTGAGTTTGCTTCTGTAGCACTACCTCTGAGATTTCATCCTTGGTTTTTCATTTTTTAACGCGAGAAGACGATGTGAAAAATGAAACTGGCCTGCCGTAGCCTGCCGGTCGGTGATCACAACATCTGATTCTCTGCGCGCTCGAGGAATGCGAAAAGATACACTGAGCACTTCTTTTCTTTCTTTACAGCAGCAGTGGTGAGTTAGACAACCACGTGGAATGGTCGGATTTCAGTTTCGAATATAAGACTTCGTCTCAGAGGCACGTGACGTCAGTGCGCGCTCGCGCGTGTTTCGTTTTGTCATTGAGGTTGTGTTGTATTCAGGGCGCTAGCTTCAAGGCGAGGAGAGGGTTTTTCTTGGTGCTTTATAGCCTTTGCAGCACACTGCCCAGAGGTTTTACCAAATTCGCCAGCAGGTTTTTGACTATGGTGATGTCAAGAAAGGCCGCTTCCCTTTTTAGGGCTTGTTCAGTCTTTTTGTTTTTATTACTACAAAAAAAATGAAAAAAAATAGGAACTACAAGGTCTGCTATGAACAAAACAAGAACGGAACTCTGGAACAAGTCTAATGTGAAGCATACTCCACATTTACCTCCCCTTCCTGTCCCCCTTCAGCGCATATATTTTCGAAAAGTTTCGCACACATAACTTTGCCGTTTTTTTTCGTTTGTATGGAAGCATAAACTATTAGCTATAGTTTGATACAATACAATGTGCACTGCATTTAGCACTTCTTGAAGGAATAATTTTTATTGGACACTGAAAATCGGTTATTTTTTTCTCTGTAAGGATAGAGTTAAAAAGGGTTAACCTATATCAGCCTACCATGTCTTTATTCAACCTGACTGAAATAAAATAGCACTTGCCATTTTTGCCCCGAGAACAAGCTGTGGGACAGGAAACGCTGAGTTCTGATGTGACCTAGTGCTCGCATCTTAGCATCAGCTGCGCTTTTATTGATTGTGCTGATAATTTTTCTTCCTGAAGAATCTGAATGCTAACATCCGCAAAACAAATTTTCACGTGTGGAAGCATAAAGGTTAGGTGATCTACACTCCCGCTGAGACAGCAGACTTGTTGGGACGCTACCGTAGAGTGAAATGGACAAAATCAACCTTTGAACAACATAAACTGATGACGGACAACCGTTTTATGCAAGGTCTAAACACTGAGGTTAAGTAAAGGCCACTAAAATTCCAGCGTAACGTTGCTGACCATTTTGTAATTTTAAAACGCTTCAGTCCATATAAAAAGAATAGTGAGTTTATACTGTCAGAAATGCTCAGCTCTTGAATATTGTTATGCACAGCAAAGTGTGACGGTAACTTCTCATGTTAGTTGCGAAACCATTCCTCGCTCGTGGTTAGTCACGAGCAATCCTGCTTGCAGTGCACTACATAGCTTCCTGGAGGCTTCAATACGTAACAGCAGCTGTTTCTCTATTGAAGTGCTGCGGTATATGATACGTACTATTGATTCTGCGTTGAACGATACCATTGAACTAAAAAAACTACAATCAACACAGTAAAATCACATTTTTAGCCACTAATGATGCATAAACCAGATGACTCTCATAATCAGTAACGATCCCGGGCGACCGTTTCTCCCCGAACAAAAACGATGCAACCGCCCTAATTCACTTGCCTGCAGCCTGAACGGAGTGTTTTGCAGGCAGCCACATCGGAGTAACAAAAGTAATGGGGACGATTAAGGTAGCTCATTTTTCCTCACACTCGAAAATAAACAAAGCCTAGAACAAAAAGCTCTACACAGCAAAGAAGACGGAGGTGGTGAAGAAATAGGAAGAAAAAGGAGCCTTTTGGCTTTATCACAAAGGCGCATGAAAGTTTCTCGCTAATAGGTTCTGGCAACGCTACCACGTTTCCTGTATTGGGATAAAACAGAGAAAAAGCAGTAAGCGTAACAACGAAGAGACACTGCCACGGCTGAGAATCTCTTATGCGAAGGAAAGAGCGGCAAAGCGAGCTAGAGAACGCGTTAATCGCACCCTGCAGGTGACAAATTAGGTGTGCAGAGGTGTGGTAATTAATCGCCCTGTTTGAAAGCAGTCAATAATGGCCTTCAGCTTGGTGCACTCTTAGAGAGGCATTAAGTTGAGGGAACAGTCTGCGCTCACTGCCGCTAATGGGGACACTTACAATAGGGCAATTAGTCAAAGCGAATTGTCTGGTCAGGCTAAACAACTGCATTAAGGGTAGGGGACTTTGGCGCCGGGTATACCACCGGTATGCTCTTTTTGGAACTCGGCGGAATAGCGTAGGCAGTAGTGGGCACTATTACAAACTAGCGGTTGCTGCACACGTTAGACGTTCTCTGATTGACCCAACGTTGATGGAAGACGTTCCCCAGAATCACATTTAGAGCTCACTGCGATACTGAACCCTCCGAGCGTTCTAAGCGCCGTTTGCGCTTTTTAGAGTGGTAAGGTATTCGTATCATCGGAGCGCTTATACGCTTGCATGCTTATGTTGTCTCGTATTGGCTCGATGATGCATGCGATTATCTGCTGTGAAATATTCTGAAACAAAATATCCTTTGAAAGATTGATTTCTAGCTGCTAGAATATCTCTGGTAGATTACATGTCCCATGCTACTCAGTGATCAAATATTGCTGGCGTTTTCCAGAGTCAAACTAGTTTATCTCACTAAAACCTTTTGAATAAATGAACATGCTCTGTTTTACAATCTGCCCGAAAGACGCGGGTTCGATCCCGGCCGCGGCGGTCGAATTTCGATGGAGGCGAAATTCTAGAGGCCGTTGTACTGTGCGATGTCAGTGCACGTTAAAGAACCCCAGGTGGTCGAAATCTCCGGAGCCCTTCAATAACCCCATAAACCATAAACCAATCATTTTTTACAGTCTGCCATAGCAGAAAAAACCAATTTTTCTGGAAATATTACTTTTAATTAAGATGTGAGCCACGTTGCAATTTGTATATTAGAATTCATCATGAACGGACTGGCCTCTTAAATTTCCACTGGATTCCTAAAAGAACGAAGTTTATTGCATTGCAACTCTGTTGAGATACACTCCCTTCAAAACTATCGAATCGTTAAATTCTTTGTCGCGAGCAGCTTGGCTGGTCTTTTTTCTTTAGCGCGAACACTGATACTGCGTCCGCTTGGTTCATGTTCTGAAATTCCTGTAGCAAACCCGAGAAAATTTTCGGGAGTTTGTTACAATCGCATGGTAACGTAGCATATTACCACGAAATCTAATGCAAAAGGACCTCTCACAAGAAGTGCACATGTTACATAAGCGCAAACATAAGCATGAGTTGCTGGACAGACCAGGATTACCTAATTAAATCAATAGGCTTAGAACCTTTATGACCACGACATGTACAAAACACTTGATAACAGTGTCAACGATATGATCCCAAACGGTTCAGTAGATCTTTTCTTACACGTTTGTTTCGGTGACTGTTGTCTTTCTTTGTACTTGTTTGACTGCTACTCATGTTGAAAAGATTCAAAGTTGGTTTAATAATCGGAAAATACAATAACAAATGCTAAATTCTCTCACCCTCAAGTTCAAATGAGTGAAAAGTGCTAGCTGCCTTGCCAAATGATAGGCACAATTTTGAGGTCCCACGCGACAACTACTTGCAGAGAATTCCTTTGTCAATGCCACCGAGCTACCCCTGATTAATCAAGACTAGTCGGCTGTCACCTATAAATGACTAGGCGAATTTGTGGCCGAGGGGAGTTGTACCCTGCATTGCAGTCTAATGTCAGTGCCTCCGCTTCAAATTCAGTTGTCCTAGTGGGATTTCACCAAGGCTCGACTCGAGGGCGATCTTTTTGCTGAGCTGTGGAGACGGGTGGCAAAGACGACCCCGACGTCAAGGCGAAATGATTAACTACGCTATTAGAGCTAAGGCTCTGAAGAATTACATATAAGTCTAACTCAGACAGAAGTGCGGGTAGAAGTATCCTTGAAACGTTGGTTAGCGCATTCACTCTTAAGGCTTGAAAATTGTCGGCGCATTTCACTCCAGGAGGCGAACAAATCTGCCCGGCGCATCACATCAGTCGCTTTTCTCATTAGTCATTCCCGCGAATTTCTCATTTCTTCCGCCACGCCACACGCGCCGCGCTCAAATATTCGCCGCCGTTGGTGGCACGCATCGCATGACATGTGTTTGTCCGGGTTTGGGGCTGACAGAGATCAAGCACCGCCGGCGCTCTCATTAGACAGCATAGTGTCTTACATTGCGTGACCACAGAAGAATCATCGTCTCGGCCTACTTCACTTCGTCCATGCAACGAGCCCGTCCTTTTTTAATCGTGCTATCTTTTTATGCTCTGAGCCGACACTCAAAAACTTAAAAATATGAGGTGGTAATGAGGGGCTGATGTCTGAGCCGGTCCCGTGGGAGCAACAGCAGCCGTTAGTGTCCGTGAGCAGCGCGAAAGGAACTATTGCGGCCGCGTGCTTGCCGCGTGAAAACTTCACGGACCAAATGCTTATTCCTTGGCCTGAACACGACTAATTGAAGGTTGAACGGGCAGAATTTGCTACCTCTGCTTCGACGTTAATACACAAACAAACATGGTGGTGCCCTTCAAAGCAAGACCCCTCACTTCTACCTGGTTCTGTCGTTGCTACTGCCCTTTTCAGTGCATCCACTATAGATAAATAAGCCATCGGTCTTTCGCTTCGTCTCATTTCGCCTGTCACAAAACGTATGAGTGATAAATTTGCGTTATTTTTCATTTGGAGTGACGATTCTGCCGCTTCTAGGCCTGAGAAGAGCCTCAGTTTGTTGACGTAAATGGTTCCCGTCCTAACAACCAGATAACGCAACTAGGCTGGACTGATCATTGTGCGGCTGCTTGGACAAGAATAGAAATTTGAGCTAGTTGGTGTGGGTTCATCTAAAAAAAAATCAGCACATAGAACGGGACATGCTGTTGCTTCTTTGTCCTGTTATCTGTTTCTTGTCCCGTCCTTTGCGCTGCTTTTAAGATGAACGTGATTGCACACGCTTAACTAAATGAGGGATTGTTTGGTTTATGGGTTATGGGGGATTTAACGTCCCAAAGCGACTCAGGCTATGAGGGACGCCGTAGTGAAGGGCTGCGGAAATTTCGACCACCTGGGGTTCTTTTACGTGCACTGACATCGTACATCACACGGGCCTCTAGAATTTCGCCTCCATCGAAATTAGACAGCCGCAGCCGGGATCTAACCCGCGTCATTCGGGCCGGCAGCCGAGCGCCATAACCACTCAGCCACCGCGGCGGCTAAAAGAGGGATTGTAAGATATGGCATAACGTCCCGCCAAATACCTGCGTTTAGAGTACGAAAGCGTTAATATGCTTGTGGTACGTCGACAGTGTCACTTCATACTGTTTTTTAACCATATCTGTGTACGCCACGAGCGGCGACGTGGGGGCCTGGAAGTGAGTACGAGGCAGCAATTCGGTGCCGGAAGATTTCGCTCGCTCTTGCCGTTGAACTCTCACATGTGAATAATTCATAAGGCCAGTGAGAGCACCACGGCTGTCCGTGCCTATGTAGATAGACTGTTTACGTGAGAAAAAAGTTTATACCAGGTTTAACGCCCCAAAGCGACTCAGGCTATTAGGAACGCCGTAGTGAAGGGCTGCGGAAATTTCGACCACCTAGTGTTAACGCGCACTGACATCGCACAGTAGACGGTCCTATAGAACTTCGCCTCCTAGGAAATTCAGTCGCCGCGGACGTTATCGAACTCGCGTCTTTCGGGTCAGCAGTCGAGCGCCATAACCACTGAGCTTGTGAGAAAAAGGCTTCGTGCAACCGAAGCGACTGGCAGCCGCTAGAAGTATGTAAACGAGTACTGCGAGCTTCAATATGTGCCACATTTGAGGTGAAAGGCTTAGCGTTAAGCAAGTATAACCTCTCGCCACCTGTTGTCTTAGACTGTAGGAAGCGATCCAAAAGTGCGGTGCGATTTATCTCTCAGGAAAGAAACGTCATAAACGCGAGAGGTTGCAGCATGATAACTAATTAAACAAGTAATTAAAACAATGGTCGTGCATCAAAACCGCAGCAAGCCAGAATAAGCCTAAGTTCTCGTACCTTAGTATAAATAGAAAGCCGAACATGAATATAATAAACGCAGGCCCAAGCATTTGTCATGATCGAGTGATAAACCAGCCTGTAACCTACGCTGAATCAATTCGAAACACGTCTAAAAGGATACACAGTGGACATGAGTCACCAGCGATACTTTCTCCGTGCTCCGGATATTGAGCGGAAGCTGAAAAGCTGCTTTCTGCCGGCATCAGTAGGAGGCGGTCTTAGAAGAGGGAGGTCGAGTGAGGACGACAAATAAACGAAACTTTGCAAATTCAGACGAAGCCGAATAAGACGCACTCGGGCATAATCTCAGACCCAATATCCAGAGCGGGATTCGGAGGCGCAGTGGCGCTTGATTAGGAGATCCGGCTCCACAGAGACGGTCGATACGAAAAGGCTTCCTTCAGGGGAATTGCTCTGTGAAGCCATTCAGTATCTTCGCTTGATGCCCAAGAACTGTAGAACACAACGTTAGCGGGCCATTGTTTTCAACTCAATTTCGGCTGGAATTTGTCTGGATTCTGTCTCATCATGTCCCGACATGCAAAGCTGCTGTCGGCTAATATAATTTGCCTTGTGTAGGCACCAGAATGTCATCGGTGCATCGATCGTTTAATACAAATAATGAACGCAAAGCAAAGCTAATGACTTCTACACATTTTGTATGTGCTTCTGTGGATTTCTCCTTTCCTCCTATGTAATCTTTCGGACTTGCACTAATCTGCGAATGTCTGCCTCTATTTCATTCACAATTTTTGTACGAAAGCTGGACGTGTATGCTTCAAAATATAGTGATTTTTGTGTCATTTGACAATATAGTCACCTTTCAATGATTGTAGTGGCCAGCCGTTTCGAGTAAAGTTCTATTATACCTGTGAAGATGGCGATTGTGAGGCAACAGCACGGCAAATTCTTCAGCGTATCGCTATCCTGGCGTAGCGTAATCCGTTCCGTTGCGCGCTCACATACGTGAGTGATGAGTCAGTCGTAGGTTTGCACCACAATAGGACGAGAACCTCGAACTCGCCTTTACCCCTTTCATCACATGAATCAGAATCCGGGTAGGGGTAGGCCAGAGGAGACGAAAGGTCCGCTGTTTCTGTTTTTAAATTCCCAAAGAGCGGCAGGTCTACTTAAACCGTGCACGCGTCTAAGGGGGATCTCTTGCTCTCACACTCCCTTTCAGCGCGGAAGCCCAACCTCACGAGATTAAGCTGGCTCACCGGTTTGTGTGATTCTTGACTTTGAAAGTGACCTTGGCCAATCATAAATAAATATTGTCGAGACTGGGTTTGGAACCCACGGCGGCGCGCACGGCGGCGCGAAAAGATCAGCTTCGCTGGCCAGTGCACGAGAGCACTCGGCTATTGCAGCGGTCGATCACGCCTCGTGTTAAAGTGCAACACATACTCGCGCTATGCATTGCGCATCGTGTCCTTCATCAACCAATGCTACTATGAAACTAATATACGCACTTCGAGCTATAAGGCGGTAGTTACAGAAAGATGTGCTCTGCATGCGCTTGAGTGGACGGCCGAAGCACGGCAATAAAGCAGTGCGCGTTGTCGGTGGAAACATTGCTACAGATGCGCGGCACAGGAGAATAGGCCGCCGGCGCACGTTGGGTAAGTTGGCATTGACGATGAAAAAGTTCAAGACGCGCATAACCAGCTCCCTAAGTCAGTGGACACCTCAATCGCGCTTTCAGGTACGTGGTGTAATGTCCGTCTGAAAAAAAATTGTGCTTTCGAACAATATTTCGTATTTAGCAGTGATAAGTCGCCAGTAAATATTTTTCACAGTCACACACACTGATAGGCAGGGCGTGGGTAGTAGTTTATGACAGAGGGCTGGAGCAAGGCGCCCCCGATTGAAGCGTTTGGGTCGCGGCGATATTGGTTTAGTTTGGTTTAAGAGGGTTTAACGTCCCAAAGCGACTTAGGCTATGAGAAACGCCGTAGTGAAAGGCTCCGGAAATTTCGACTACCTGCGGTTCTTTAACGTGCACTGACATCGCACAGTATTGGGCTTCTAGAATTTTTCCTCCATCGAAATTCGACCGCCGCGGCCGGGATAGAACCCGTGTTTTTTGGGTCAGCAGCCGAGCTCCATAACCGCTCAGCCACCGCTGCTGCTTCGTCGGGGCAATATTGCGTCAACTTTAGGCTGCCGGCTATGCCGGCCGACGATTGTCCCAGCTTTATGAACATCTCCATATACGCCTTGTAAATAGCTCGGTAAAAGTCTTTAGTCTCCAGCCTCCTATTCATCCAAGCAAGCGCACAAAGGCACCGACCAGCACTAGCGGACCGACTTCACGTATGTGCATACAGCATCCTTTTGAATAGGACAATAACTTGGCCGTCGTAAATTTTGTGGAAACAACAAAAGCAGTGGAGGCAGAAACCAAAGGAGACCTTCATGCTTTCTTCGATTTTTGCATTTTGCTATATCGTGTGCAGCCAGAGTTTGCCTCTATTCCTTGGCCGTCAGCGGATCGAATTTATTACAAAATAGCGCGATAACATTTCTTCAAGGCCTGGTCTTATAATAACGTCACAATCATTTTTTGTCAGCCCTTCGCCAGTCTTTTCGGAAATCTCCCACTGACGCACCTGGCACCCGCATCAGTTTCTGTACTGCGGACCCTAGATGCAAGCGTAATTTCCGACCACGATATGTGGCTGAACAGTTTCCTTTCGACGAAGTTCCTTCAAAAGTGAAATACTGTTCTTAACGAGCAAGAAAGAGGACAGTGTCTCACGTGCCTAACAGGACGATGTATACACGTTTTTTTTCGTTGAGTCAGAGGCTAGACTTGTATAGTAATTCGCTTGCTTACAATGATGAACCGTTACTTTTCAGAATAGGTTTATACTCAGGCGAAATCTTTTTCGCCAGAAGTGGAGGCTTGGTGCTTGGCCTCTCTTATTTGTTCAGAACAGAACGCTTATTGGCATAAAGCTTTCAGGTTGCTTCTGGAGTTTATAAGGAAAGTCCCGGTATCTGAGGTACAAAAAAACAAAGATATCTTTTACTAGTGAATGCTCTGTTTTTGCCCATAATCTCAAAAGAATTATTAGGTGCATGAGCTCATTAGGCAAAGAGAGAACGCAAAGCATTTACTTCACGTCCGAATCGTATTTTGAAAACATTCTGTTCGAAACACAAGGAAACAATACACTTCATTTACGAGAAGTACTTTACAGAACCTCGCCACTTCTGTTGCAATATCTGTGTGTTTGCATGTCTTTCTTCAATAGCTGGACCATCAACCTCCATACCCGGACTGCTAGCTGCGGCAGCAAGTATCCGCTGTGCTATGACAAAGCCGACATTTCCATGTATGATATCGTTTTCCTGATTTTTGTTTGTAATTCTCTATCTATGTTCCTGCACAGGAATTAGGTTTCCAGCCAAAGGGGTGGGCGGGTTGTGATGACTTCACAAGGTCACGTGACCTATATCGCCAAATCAGCGATTTTGGTCTCGGACATCACCAGGGTTTTTCTGGAGCGACAGCTCTGATGTTATCGCAAAGCAGAGTTTTTCCTCCGGAGCAACTGTGGTGCTCATAATGCTGTAGCCCACTGAAGAGATGAAAGCACCGTAGCTCACTCTGTGATCACATTATGGCGTTTTGCTGTCAAGACACTTACGATGAAGCATGATGGCAGCACTGCAATCAATGTTAAGAATTTTCTCTATATAATGCGTTGATTACGTTGCATTCTCAGCGAATGAAAAGAAATATGAGTACACAAAAACATTGCAGATTGATCAGCAATCCTCCTCTCATTTTTTTTTATTTCTCGGATTGAAAGAACACCTAATTTCTAAAATAAAAAGAAAACAATTTCTCTCTGTCTTCACAGCTATGAGACTGATTACAGTGGCAATATTAGCATGTTAGAAAATTTTTGGGAATCATAAAATAACTGCACAACTGCAGCAAAATTTAAAAGAAACGGGACAATGGCCCTGGCGCTTGGACCTATCAGTACGGCACGTTATAAAGGTTTCTTCTTCTAGGCACAAAAGAAGATTACAGGAGTGAAAACAACATCGCAGGAAAAATAACTATACGGCAAACCCTCGCAAGCGTGCCAATAGCGCAGAAAAAAAAGAGCAATAATTCCGCATTGTATCAGAAACGAATAAAGTGTGCAAATTGTGTGGTTCATCGAAAATGCGACCTTTTTTCGACGCCGAAGCCTTTGCGACAGTCTTGGCATTGTTCTTTGAGCGTCTCCCAGCACATGCTGTGCTAGAGTTTGCTTTAATTTCACCACTGCTCAAATACCTGGCACTTGGAAACATTTCTGGGGCTTCGCAGAAGGAGAGCGCCTCTGAAATGCTTGCGCTTTTGCACCGCCACTCTTTCGCGGCATTGTGCGTTTGGAATGTTGCTGTCACATAGGGCCGCATTAAGCTCGCAAGATTCTTTTCCGAGGAATGCAGGTACACGATCGAACAGTTCTGCTGTAAAACTTCCCCTGAGGAATGTTTAGGAGCAAGCGACATTCCTACCGTAATTGCGCACGAATTCTTGTGCGTGCATTACGTTCCTGTTCGGAGATTGTGGCTCACCGTGTATTTCCGTTCAGGGTGGAGCTCAAAGCTATACGTCTACACAAATTGGCTTCATATATTTTTCCACTGTGGAGCTCCTAAAGGTTCTATTTTGGCAGAATCATCGTGCTTTTTGTTTCGAATCTGAGTATCTGTTTGAGGGTATTTTTTTAAGTAACTTTCACTATAAGTTAACGCTGGGCTGGTCAGCCCTACAAGATAAATCTTCGGCTGTGAATGATAGTACAAATAAACAGTCCAACAAAAATAATGCAGGAAAACAGATAAATAAGAGTTTATCAGTGGGGTCCTCTCAATAAATCATGGCTCAATGGTTTGAATGATGCATTATTCGTATGGTTATTTCGTTCCATTGAATTATGCCTTCGTATACATTCGTCGCTAGTTTGAATATATGCTATTGTTTGTTCGCTCTAATGTTAGATATATTGGTTTTTAAACCTTAGCCATGAAGGTGCCATACTAATACACTCCCCTTAAGGAAAATCAAAAAGAGATACTGCCTAAAGGGGAAATGAAAACGTTTTGGCATTCGATGAGCTTAAAAGGGCCGAACATGTAGAACATGCAAGAAAAGCCTCAGAAATCGTTTTGCGTCAGCATTTCAAATGGTGGCGTAATCGCCGAATAAAGCGGCGTCGGCGTACAGTCGTCTCTGCAGTGCACATCGATAATTCAGTCATTTACGACGTCGCTACGTTTCCAGAGAAGAAACGGTTGTTTCAGGGGAGAAAACCAATGCCATAGAAGGTGAAGCTCACGAATAATTGTTTGGCGGCAACGCACTGCGCACAGGAGCAGGCAGGCGAAGGCAGCAGCCATCTTAAATTCGGGCTACAGTGACGCCACTACGAGTTTCTCCGCGGTAATATAACGCAATGAGGAGAAGCCTGGACATCGTCGCTATTTTCATCGATGATTACGTGCTTGAAAGATTCGAATTCTTGAATAACCTCGAAATCTTAAAAAAAAACCACCTAAGCTTCCCTTTGAATAAGCACATGTGATCTTTTTGTTCACTTTACAAATCATGTGGTCCATTGGTGGGATGCCATGTCAGTAAAATAATTTATTCCATGCAAATATGCCTATATTCAAAGCATCAAACCTCATTGCATAAATAACTTGCAGCGGAGCCATCAGAAAATTATATTGGACAAGTTTTCTGCGAGACCTGACCTCAAGATCATCTATCTCTAAAACAAAAACGTAAATGCTGCTACGTAAGCCATACGAGTATTCAGCACTATTTCTTTCAATTTTTCTCCGTATAATTTCATTCCTTTGCTATTTGTGGTTATGTTCCTATTTTCACCACAAAAAAATAGGCATTTATTTTTTAGAAAAATGTATTTCAAGAATTCACCACACTTTATTTAAACATGTCACGTCTTAATCGAGCAGGTAACCCGTAATAACCGTGTTGAAGTGAATGACGGTGCAGCCTAGATTCTAGGATACGCACACAACAATTGTGTCAATGCACCACAGTTTACTTCTGAAATCGATCGGAGCTGACGATACCAATAGTTCTTTCTTACTAGGCTTCTCTATTCTGTAAAAACTCCGTTAGTGGTGAAATTAGATTCTTATTTAATAAAATGAAATTGTCTACTGATACAGGCCAAATTAATCATGCTTTTAGTGCCCTTCATATAAAAAAATTATTTTACCTTTAATTTTACAGCAAAGCCTAGACAAGGTGATAGTCACTTTCCGCCATAAAAAGTTCTCTGCCGAACACGCGAAATATTTGACGCAATGGCCACAGCATAATAATACTGAAAAGGGCTACTGGTTTCGAGCCATCTTGGCAGCAGCTAGTCATACGAACCATAGACACTACATCACAAACGTTTTTTGGTTGGTACGCCTCCAGCAGTCAAACGAAATTAAAATTTAATCAGTGTATTTCACACCAAGAGTAAAAAAGATACATGGGACTCATTTGAGTCTTTAGTGCTTGCCTTATGAAAGTAGCCAGGATGAAAGCTTCGAAATGAATCTCTATAGATTGACTCCAATGTTCGTTCATGTTCCTAGCGTTGATGCATTGTTGTAGCATATTACTGCCTCTGTTCGTGTTTCAAACACCAGCGCTTTTATGATTTCAAGAAATGTGTAGGACATTCTGGTCAGAAGAGACACAGATAGATGCGCCAAGCAGACTAGCTCTCTTTGAGTGTGCGTGAGAGCAAGTAGAATGGAAGTGTAGCACTTCAGCACTGCTCTCATGGTTTAGGTTTTTGCAAGGACTGTTTTACTTCTAGTGCAGATCCTGCACTTAGGAATCATGGTGCCTGGCTTCTAATGAGGAGGCAATACCGAGGATGAGCACGGAGTTTTTCAAACAGCGCACAGTTGGAAGCTCAGGTATGGCTGTGATGCGAACCAGGCCAGTGATAGGTAAGAACAGCAGTGCTCTTGATAACAGCACACGTCCACGGGCTGTTACACGCGCCGCTACGCTTTAAGTAATAGTGCTGCATGTTGATCGTATTGCGCTGACTAGTTGCTGCTTACTAGGCGCAGATTCGCTTCGCAGTACTATGAAGACGCCAACAAAAAATAACTACTCATCTGTTAGTCGGACAGTGGTGTCTGATACCTCATCCTAGGGGTGAATGGCGTTATTGCCTCTTAAGCTCATCTGTACACTGTGGAAAACTGAATAAACTTTGAAACTTTGAAAAGGAAGCGCATAGATGGAATTCATATATTCGCTTGGTAGCTTTTCGAAGAAAGGCTGCATCTCCAATCCGCCTTATGTGCGCATCAGTGCTCTTGAATATCAAATTGTGTTGTCTCAGATGAAGCAGTTACGTTTGGTACGTTTGACCCGAGCAGTGCTTCAAAGGAGAAGCAGTAGCAAGCATCCGCTTTGAGCTGAGAAGCGTGAATTAACTTCTTTCTCATGCAAACGTTGTTTTTGGTCTTGAGCTAGCCGCTGAAACGTTGCGTTTACTTAACGGAACTCAACTCATGGAACTCAATCCCACTAAATGTAAACAAGTGTTATTTCACCGCAAACTCAACCCTTTAATTCCCATATATAATACCAGGCGTAGTAATAGAATTAACGCAACCTTAAGTATACCCAGGCGTAACCCTGTGTGAAAAATTCAGGGGGGCACTTTGTTGACCTAAAGTGCGGTGAGGCGAAAGCCTTTAGCGCGGTGTTGCTACTTTTGTCACTGGTGTGTGGTCAAGGTGTTGATTAAGCACACAACTGTTTGTGAATCTTAACTGGTGGAGACACTGGAGGGCGTTTGGGAGGCATCCGTCTGTTTCGACGCCGTTCGGCAAACACTCTCCAGCGTCCTTACGCTGGACAAAAAATATTCTGGGACTGTAAAAAGAACGAAAAGTAGTGTCCCTGCTCGTGACCTTACGCTAGTCAGGGAGAACTACATGTACCTTGACACGAAGTCCCGTTGTCGTTAGCGCGCGCGGCTGCGGAAAGGAAGGATGGCGGTTCGAACCCCTCCGTGCAGAAGGATTTTTTTTCTTATTGTGTTGACTTAATTTGATTGACAGCTGCCACCGCGGTGGCTTAGTGGTTATGGCGCTCGGCTGCTGACCCGAAAGACGCGGGTTCGATCCCGGCCGCGGCGGTCGAATTTCGATGGAGGCGAAATTCTAGAGGCCCGTGTACTGTGCGATGTCAGTGCACGTTAAAGAACCCCATGTGGTCGAAATTTCCGGAGCCCTTCACTACGGCGTCTCTCACAGCCTGAGTCGCTTTGAGACGTAAGGCACCATAAACCAAACTATAGTGTGACAGATTTCGCGGACGGACGGACGGACAACGATGAGACATTTCATGCTTCCGCCTTAATATCTAACCTAGAATGCGCATGTCATTAACATCCGATCAAAAGCTAAAACCCTTAGTTTTTTAAAACGTCATTTGCGCCACGCACCTCCAGACACGAAATTTCTCGCATGCATGTTCCTCGTTCAAACTGAACTCAAATATGCCTCCCCCATCTGGAGCCCTAATCAAATCAATCTGATAACTTTACTAGCGTCCCTTCAGAATTCAGCTGCTAGATTCGTTCATTCATGTCATTCATACAATGTCAGCATATTAACTATAAAAGCTAAGTCAGGTCTAAGAATTCTTGCTTGTAGGCGTCGAATCGCCAGTATGCACTGCTTTCATAGGATTTTTTTCTACAGTTCACTTCGTATTCCCCTTTACGTCAGCCCTCCAACACGAATTGCACTCCGAATTGGTCATTCCTTGCAAGCTGCCCATCTACACTCTTATACCACAAAGTTTGCTGCATCATCCTATCCTCGCTCAGCCATAGACTGGAACGGCCTTTCAGAAGACGTCACTGCAACCACCTGGCCACCCACATTTTCGAAACGTTTAAGGGCCATATTTTATAGATATTTGCGGACGTAGGTTATTTTAAACCTATAACCAATCCTTACGTAATAACCTGAAATCGGGGGTCTTTAAGATAATAAAGTGATGACATGTGCTCGGATTGCGACGGGGAAGTTTAATATTTCATTAGTTAGCTTTCATTCCTTTATCAGCATAACCGTCCAACAGATAGTGCAAAATGAATGCTTTGAACGAAACGTATTCTCACGACAGCCGTCAGTTGCCGTTGCAAAAAAAAAAAAAAGTTACTGATCCAGAGTGGTCTAGTGCCCCACTCATAATTAAACTATATTAATTAAAATTTCAGACATGTTAGTGGTTGCCTCAGTGCACAATCTCGAAAAATGCATCGTAAGAAATCTTTACATATTGTCTGCCGGAATAAATACAATAAAATAGTAACCATTCATTATTCTCGTCTTAGTGACAACGGCGCACACAGTAAAAGCTCATGTGCTCTGGTAATGCTAATATACAACCTTTGTATGTAATATTTTGAGATTTATTTATTTTCTTCTCTAGAAATGATTCCCCAAAACAAAGGTTGGTGCGTATGGGCAGCACCATCTTTTCCGGCTAACCTGAGCTATTATATTAATTGATGAGGCAGCCGCTATATAGCACTGCACGTTGTCACTAGTCGTTTGCGCATTCTACTTTGAATGAATGTGAAGAGATGGATGTCCACCTCGAACAACGTGTAAACATAAAATTCTGTATGAAGCTTGGTAAGACAGCCACACAGACGTATGAGCTTCTTCGTGACGATTACGGCAACGAGACATTATCGCGGGCGCGAGTTTTCGAGTGGCACAAGAGATTTGTTTCGGGAGAACGTCGGTGGAAGACGACACGAGGTAGGGGCGCCCTTCAGCTTCACGGAATGAAAACTACGTGACTCGGACCAGGGAAATCGTAGAGCAAGACCGCACCATTATATTACGCATACTATCAGATGCTCTCGACATTAGTAAGACAACATGCCACCAAAGTTTGAGCCAGAACTTGGGGAAACGAAAGCTGAATGCCAGACTTGTGCCGCACTCCCTCACACAGGACCAGAAGGACACGTGGGCATCAGTGAGCGCTGATTTGCTCTCCGAGGCAGAGAAGGACGCTGCATTCATCGACTCCATCATTGCTGAAGACGAAACATGGTGTTTTCAATACGATCCTCAAAAAAAAAGGCAGAACGCCGAATGGCGGTCCACAAGCTCTCTGGCGTCGAGAAATGTGTGGCGACAGAAGACCAGAACAACAGCGATGCTGAGAGTTATTTTTTTCGATGCAAGAGCTGTCATACACCACGACTTCGTCCCACAAGGGCAGACGGTGAATCAGGAGTATTATATCCGCGTGCTCCAACATATGCGTGATGCACTGCGACGCCGTCGTAATGACTTATGGGCATCTGGACAATGGAGCCTTCTCCACGATAACGCAAGGCCTCACACTGCTCTCAGCGTGCTAAAATTTCTCTCCAAGCACAACATTACGGTACTTTCTCATTAACCACACTCGTCTGACCTCTCCCCATGCATTTTTTTACTGTTTCCTCGTGTGAAGAGACCCCTAAAAGGTCGCTGGATGGAGAACGTAGAGGCCATGCAAGACGCCATGACAAAGAAGCTGACAGTCCTGCCAAAGAAAGCGTTTTCCAACTGTTTCCAAGACATCAAGAAGCGTTAGAAGCTGTTTAAAGAGTGCAAGGAAGAATATTTTGAAGGGGCGCTGCACAAAGGATTTCAATGATAAACGCATTTATTTTAATGGACTCAGTCTCGGAACTTTACGGACAAATGTTGTATCCTGTCTAAAAACACAAAATAATTTTGATAGAGAACTATTTTCTCACTGATTTGGAGACATACACATATTTCAACTTTTTAGAGTTAGAGATTGGGGCTACAGTGTGGACAGGAGCCTCTCCACTACAACATAATTTTTGTTTACCTGCGTTTCATATGTAGCTATTCAAGAATGTTTTGTGAGCAAGACTTCAGAGAGCAGCAACCATAACTTTCTCCTATCTGCGAGAGCAAGGCCTGAGCGTGTCAGCCGATAAGTGCGCTATAGTGGCATTTACGCGCAAAAGTATGACTCGTTATCCGATAACTATTGACGGCCATGTCTTTGCCTATCGTGTATCTCATCGTTTATTATGGAAATGTTATAGATCAAAATTTATTATGGAGCCCGCATTGCAGCATTGGAAAGAAAAAGCTAATCTATATCAAACATCTGCTCAGATTTCTTGGCGGAAAATCATGGGGCTTGTCGATTCTATCAATGCTGCAACTCTACAGAGCCCTCTTATTGGGATTCTTGCGGTATAGTGCACCAGCCCTTTCAAGCACATGCAAGACGAATTTGCGTCCCCTCCAAACAATACAAGGTCAGGAACTTTGCACATGCTTGGGTCTCCCTCGCAGCGCATCAACAGTCGCTACCACTGCAATCACCCAAGACTACCCACTCTCGACATATATAACCCTTGACACCCTGCGGATCCACATGCAGGCATCTAACAAGGATTCCCCAGCACCACTTTGTGTCAGCGGCGGATCAAAGACTACACGCAGCGTTTTTAAAAGTTATAGCAGCCCACCAGTCGTCCATCCCATCGCAGTTCACCCCGGCAGCACGGCCTTCCTCTGCGCTCTGGTGTCTGCGGGAGCCATGCGTGCGCCTTACAATTCCGGGCATATCGAAAAAATTGAACTTATCGACACCGGCCATTAAACAGTTTACACTCTACCTACTCCACGACGCATATAGTGACCGCACTTATGTGTATACAGATGGTTCGGTCTCAGGTACAAGTTCAACCTACGCCGTGGTCATTCTTGCGAGACAGACCAGTATTATCCAGCAAACTTCGCATCGGACAACTTTCACCGGGTCAGAATTGGCCGCTCTTCGTGCGGCTGTGGAGTACATCGGTGCACAAATACTCCACAAATGGGCTGTGTTGTGCGACTCAAAAGGAGCCCTACAGTGTCTTAATTCTGCTTTACGTCATGGCGATTACGATCAACTCGTAGCGGAATTAAGACATCTCCAACACCAGGCGCAGGCATAGGGTAATGTCATCGTCTTCCAGTGGATACCGGGACACTCCGGCATTGTCGGAAACGACGCAGCTGACGCTGCAGCTCGACCGGCTCACGGCAGTGCCAACATTGTCCAGATACCGTTGACAAGACCCTACGCAGCAAGACATCTGCGAATGCTTGGACGAAGAGAGCATTCAGCGTCATGCTCTTCTACTGGCAACACCACATGCCGTCTGCACCACCTAGACCATTTACTTCAACTCAGAGCTCCGTCTGGCCTCTCCCGCTGCGATGCTACGCAGCTGTGTCGCCTGTGGCTAGAAGTGGCGCTCACAAATGCCTACTCCCACTAAATCCCAATGGCAGACTCTCCTGCGTGTGAGGGCTGTGAGTGCGACGAAGCTATAGAACACCTTCTTTGTGACTGCCCTCGGTTTCAGCATGAGCGTGCACTCCTAGCTGCAACACTCCGCTATTTAGATTCTCGGTCCCTTATTGAAGCCAAGATTCTGGGTCCTTGGAGTTAGCCTTCATCGCTGAGGACAGCTTTGAAGGCACTTTTCAAGTTATTGAAGGACTCCGGACTGAGTGCAAGCTTGTGAACTATCAGTGTGTGCCCTGTGTACCCTGCATGTAATGGCCAACGGACATGTGAAAAAGTGATCATCTCCCTTTGTTCTCTCCCCTTTCTATCTTTCCCTCCCTTCCCCTTTTCACGTCTAGGGTTGCAAACCGGGCGCTTCCTACTTAACCTCCCTGCCTTTCAGTTTGTCTTTCTCTCTTTCTCTATTTATTAATGCTCGGGAAATTTAAGTGTAAGTTATTTTGTGATATCTGCGCTCTAAACGGGAGGGAGTAAACAGGTGGTACGTGCGCTTTTATAAAAAGAAGTGCGCGAGAGTACGACTTATTTCGTGTAGAGTGCAGCACGTGTTCGTATGAAAGAAAGTTAGTGACGATTCAGGACTCTTTGTAGATGTGTAATATTTTCGACAGCAGTTTTCCCCCTGTGGACCTCTATCCGTCTATGAATAACTCTGTTGAGATCCACGGCATAAGCATGTCTTTTGAAACAAAGTCCGAAAGGTAGGACGGTAGTTTTGCACAGTCCTTTGAGGCAAAACTTACGCAGTATTCGATACATCCCATGAGTACCAAACTTGCACACCCTTGAAACTTATCCTATAGTTGTTTTCATCCATTCCAGCGCATGTGACTGCTGATAACGTCTAAGTACACAATGGTCATTAAAATTAATGGTGTATCCAAGTATCGGAAATAATCATTAAGGAGAAAGCCTTCTCTGGCTGATCAAACTCCGGCGTTCACCTACCGCCCACGAGAAACGCACCGAAAACCAGCGTTACCTTAAGACGTCAACAGTAGCGCCTGCGTAATAAGGAAAGAAAGAAAAATAAAAATTTCTTCCGAAGCGCGTTTCGAACCCAGGCCGTTACAACTCAGCGTGCCGTCACATGGGTTCCTGAACCAGAAGTGACATCACTGGACCAGAAGTGGGTTAGCTAAACCGGAAGTAATCTAGTGCCTCTGCTAAAGCGACAGTTTATATGCGCGCCCATGCCGAGTGCTGTTTCCTAAAGGCCTTTGGCGTAAGGCCTAAGCCTAATAAATTTCACATGAAAGGCATTTCAGACATTAGTTCTATTTACTAATAAGTACCAGCTAGTAAACGAAGATACGTGACTATTAGCCCGCGATGGGACACAAATGCTTTAGCGTTCACAGCACGTAAGTGTGGTAACTGTTATTCTAGTCTGATAATTAACGCATTTTGCAGAGATCCGTTCACACTCGTCTAGAGCGTTCAAGTTGCGTCCTATGATGGAAATAAAGAGAAATATTGCCACATTCTTGAAGGTATAAGTGGGTTGTGCTTGTGCGGTTTCTCTGATCTGTTTGGCTGCGCACGATTGCGAGTACTATCGCTGAAATTCAGTACCTGCTTTACAATTTCGTTTTATTTCTGGCCCACAACAGCGCTAGAGTACTCTAGACAAGTGTAACTGGATCTGTTTGTGTTTAAGTTCATGACTCAGAAAAATATGGAGCAGCATGAAACTCGTGTCATCAGAACGGAGCATTTTGATCCCCCTGTGTTTTTTTTTTTTGCTCTATACAACGTTTCGTTACTGAGAATACAAGCTATATGTATAGACAATTGCAAAGAGCTCTGGTTGCGTATCGCGTTACCAACAAAGTTATTAAGCTGAGTTTAGGCAGCGATATAAAATTCACACCGGGAAATAAACAAAAAAATCCTTCGTAATGTTATGTCAGCTTTCTTATCTAACTGCAGAATCTCATGCACTTAATAAGGCAACACACAGCAGCAAACCTGCTCATTGCAAGGATGATGTTCATTTCATACCGTGAGGAAAATTAACCAATTCTCTCGACTGTGTATTTGTTTGTGCGAATTAGTTAAAAAACTCTTGAAAAGGACACAAAATCAGTTTTTCTATGAAATGAGCTTTCTCCTACCTCCTTTTATTGACGTGCATAATGTTCTATGCAATAATTTTTATGTACTGCATTTTAACGCGTGGATACCGTTCTCTTTTTGTTTCTTCCTCTTTCCTGGTCTATGGCAATTTTAATGACAACAAATATGTGCCACACCAATTTTACGCGGAAAGCATTTGCTGTAGTTGCGTGGCAGTTATTTTGAAAGCAGCTAAAAATGCCGATGTACGGACGTTAGCGTTAGAAAGCAATCAAAACCTAATTTTGACTATCACCATTAAAATGGGAGTGTTCAAAATTAGTGGTTTCCAGAATAAGGCCTTGCTCTACACGGCACTGAAAATTGGGCTTTTATGAATTCTCAAATCCTAACGACAAGCAGCCTCCGAAAGGAAATGAGGCTCCGTGGTTATCAGACGAGGCAGTGCACAAAGTTATCAGTGCACAAAGTATTTAGCCAAATGAGCTAGTGTGTTTATACGGATAGCTTGGAGGCTGGCATTTTCCTAGCATTGTATTTCTGATCAGAATCTTGCTGCGCACCATCGTTTAGAAATTTCTACGCAAAAAGTTCCCTCATCTTCTTGCAAAAAAAAAGCAGCATTTGGAAACTCCTATTCTGTGTAGCAGGTGATTCTTTTTCTCATTTCTTCAATTTTTTAAAGCGAAAGTCAGAGCACAATACTTGGCAGCTTGATCTATATCATTAGGCGAGAAAATGCCACAAATAAGTGTGTAAGAAATAGGGGGGGGGGGGGGGGGTCTTTTACTGAGTCTGGTTTTGAAAACGAATATCCCGGAACAGAGGCGTGGTATGATGATTCTCACAAATGGACACTAGGAGTTCAGACCCATTACGTTACAATCTAAGAAAGCAACACAACTCCAGAGACAAAAATTAATGATCCGAGTTTAGTTAATAAGAAGATTAATGATGACAAGTATTCCCTTACTCTTCGTTCGCGTGTTCGCATAACGACATTTATAACGGCTTGTTCCCAATAACGGCTGGTATGTACTACTGAAAATTGCTTAAAAAAAACTCAAGGAGGCATAATTTTGAACATCGTTTGAATCTTGGATGTATCCCTCTAAGCTTTCGGAGGAGAAAAGTATCTAGATTAAAAAGAAGTCACAAAAATCATCAGCGATTAATATATGTTTTTCAATAAAAATCTAAGCGTAATTTTCTCACTGTAAATTACGCATTTGGAAACAAGGATTTCGTAGCCTGTGAAAATGCTGCTACTTTATTTAAAGAGTAAAGTTACACTACGTAGCAGCCAAGCACTCTATGCACACAACGGGTACAGCACCTTGTAAGCCGGTGGTTTTTGTTCTCGTTGTCATCCGAGTCCGTCATTTCTGGATTAAAGCGATCCTTGGCACACCATACTGCTCAGTGTTTTGCTTATGCTTAAAATTTAAAGTCCTGACAAGAAAAGGGCGAGAACATTGCTATGGTGGAAGGCAGAGATAAGAAGCCGGGAGAAGTTGAATATTAATTTTCATACATGGCTGTACGTCCTCGCTAGTTTCCATAATAATTGGACCTGGAAATGGCAAACAGGCATCCTCTTCATTTCTCAAGTGAATAAGGCAGCAGATTAATGAATGAGTTATCAACTAGTTGAAATGTCTGTTCTTCCTTCTTACCTTCTTCATGATAATGAGGAACCCTTATTCGTGCTTCAGTTACGGCAACTACATAAAGAAAAGTCAGCAGGAATTATCTTAAGGCACCGTGATTGAGCGAAGGAAGTCTTAGAAATGCGATATAATAATTTGAAATTGTTTTTGAACAATGACTGGTGCTTTTTTTTCTACCGCAGGGCCAATTATCGCTCACAAAACCGGTATACACAGCCTTAATTCTGACTGCTTTTAACTCGAACTCGGCGTGAAGTTAAGATTTCACCGCTAATAAGCTGTTATATTCAGAAATCACTTTTTGTTCTTGGCGCTAATAAGTGCGGCGACGGCCGTTCCCAGCTATCTCATTTAGGACGGGACTCATTCAGGGTGGCTGTTTTTGCCCCACTACTTTACCTGACGTCTAGTTGCTTTTATTTAGCACTGGCGTATGTCGTCCATCAGCAGAAGGAAAGCTCCATCCTTTTCTACAAGGATGTCTTCGGGAATGCAAACACGCTTCTTGTTTTATGATCAGCCTGAACTACTTCGAAAGCCAGATATGAGCTTTGCCTTCTGTTTGTACAGATGCATCAAAAATAGACAGAAGCACGCAGGTGAGAAAAATCTTCCAACACGACAGTCTCAAGAAACGTATGGGCACGTAGCAGATTCTACTAGCCGGTGCTATACTTTCGATGTTCGCCATATGCGAGGATCAGGCACCGCAGAAGTTTTGCTAGCCACATGGGCTCCGCTTTATTATTGGAGCACCTGCTCATATGACTCTTCCAGTGGCAATGCGCTAATGTCGCCATATGGGATTTTGCTGATAGCATGCCGTTAGTTTGCTGCTAAAAAAAATTCATGGGTTCGTGCAGTTTTCTTACCCACGGCTCAGACGATGGATGCACTTTTTGCTCTGACGGAAACTAGCGAACTTCCCGGCGAGAACCTCTTTCGTGAGCTTTTAAAACATTTTTGCAAGACTGCAAGCTGATTGCGAGATGAAACGAAAAAGAAAAGTGAAATCTTAGTGCTCATTTCAATTGATTTGCCCGTCTTCTGTGGTGATACATGTTTTTGGGAATAAAGAATCGACAAGCCCCAAAAACCAATCTTGTCCAGCGCTTCAGAAGAACCAGAGAAGCCTGTTTTTTTTGTCATTCTAAGGAACTTGATCTTCGTACCTGCGTCTGATATTTAATTGTCACTTTTGTTTATTTCCAACGCCACATAAAACCCGCAAAAACGTCTTGGAAATGCATGATCTCCCGTTTTCAGATGAGGCTTGGCAAAGTAGTACACCGCTGGATTTCAGGATTCAGATCAAGCAGAAGCAACTCATTTGATGGCTCACCGGGTCCACATCCACCGTTAAAGAAAATCTTCCTAAGTGGGACCAGTCCGGCCGATTATCCCCTATCGCAATATCGGGCGTTTGATACGTATCGTTTTTTTCGGCGACTTACTCATGATACGCAGCTGGTTCGGAGGCATATTCTTGAATGTCTATAAGCTCACTTTGCTGAAAGCGGCTGGACGGTGATCAAACACGCGGAAGAGTAGCATGAACTGCGACCAACACGATCGCTGTAAAGAGCACTTGAAGTTACCCCACCCCATCCTGTGCCAAGACCTTGGAGTGCCCCAGGCTAAACGAGCACTTTCCACCACTGCACGGGCCGGTGGACGGCGCTGGCCAGGGCGAGGCCATGCAATGTTCTCGCTGCAACATTCGAAGCCAGAACTGTTACCTTTCACCGCGATAATTCCTTAACTGCAAATTTTACATCGCGCCTGAGCCACTTTAGGGCACGCCTTTTACCAAAACCGAGCTTTTTTTCTGCACCTGCATCGGGAGGTTATTACACTTGCGTAATCAGTGCATACATGCCTGCAAACCAAAGGGCCCCTCGCAAAAGTCTCCGCAGGTCCGCATGTTTCAGCGGAAGTGGTACCCGGACGCGCCGGCGTGGGAACGCCAGACCGGATCGAGCGGCGCCGCCTGTCGACTACAACCCTTTGTATGCGGCAAGCGTGCTTTCCTGGCGCCCGGTGTATGCCAGCGGTCGACAATGCTAGGAGTCCTCGGCCATCGTAGCGACGCTGTTAAGCCGGCCATTACTTCCGCAGTTCTGTGTACGCTTGCTGGGAGCTCCGAGAGCACTACGCCGAGAATGGAGGCGTAGAGTAACTGCAAATATTCGGAAACGTCGGAAATGCTTCGACAAATCGAAGGATGTTTTTGCTTACCAGTCGTCTACACTAATGAGCACATAAGCTCTCTAGATACCCTATTAATTCGCTGCAAACTTTGAATGTTTTATTCTGAAGAGCTTATTTGCGAGTAAACAAGCTCGTTGGTTGGCATTACTAAATGCCATGTATACGTCTATCAAACTGGCTTAAAAGACTATTGCATAACAAACTAACCACCACAAGTTTTATAATCAAGCGGAAGTCTGTCTCGATTCCCACAAACAGGCCTATTTTTGAACCCGGAAAATGGGTTGCACTCATAGGACAGCGGATATTTTATCCCTAATTGCTAGGCCACTGCGACATGGCTTTAAACTGCAGCGCACATGAAACAGCAAAATATGCCTACATAAGCGCCTAGTGCATTTGTATCCCGATCTTGATTGCGAGGCCAAAAAGAGAGTGTGATTGAAAGCATTTAAATTCCTGATTGCTGCAGCAAAATTAAATAGAGATGTTCCTGCCTACTACGGCAAAAGAAACTTTTTATTCTTCCATCATATTATTCTGTTTTCACCACAAATAATGCGATATAATTTTAAGCAAGACAGTTGCACGTTTTTTAGGTGATGCGCGTCTTTGCCAAACTTCCGCCCGAAGCTATTGCACGTTCAAAAGTTTGGCGAAAATGTCGCTTTTCCCAGCAGGAGAGCCTTTCTTTGCAATTTCGGGCAACTCGCTAGTTGGCTGGCTAGCACATTTATTGGCGCGCTTAAGTTGTTCCCCAGTAACTATTATGGCAAAGGAGGAGGAGCCGCAGGCTGATGGCGATTGGTGTTTTGCGCACATCATTTAGCTGAGATAAAATGTAAAAAAATGAGTCTATCCTTTAGGTAACTGCAAAATTTGAGGTGTTTTTTTTCTGCAGTTCACGGTTACAGTCATCAAAATTTCGATGAAAGCCTGTTGCCGAGATCCTAATAATCTAATTAAAAAAGATCGTAATATTAAAGTTGCAAAGAAAACATTAGTCAGAAAACAGCGTAATATTGCCTGCAATAAGCGACCCCCTGCCGTGTCGCTAAATAGTGTTAGCATCTCCTGTTGTCTTTTCTCATTTATGCACGTTCCATCCTTCCGTCCTTGGTTAATTTCATTGTTTCCTCCTTCCACCCTTCCTTGTTTCCGTACTTGATTCATTCTTTTCTTCCCCCCTTCCTTCTTTTTCAATCCTTCCATCATCAATCCATTTTTTCTGTAAATTCTCCGTCTCTTCCTGTTTTTCCTTCCTTCCTTCGTAATTATTCCATTCCGTTTTTCCTCCTTCGTCGCTTCCTCCCTCCTTTCTTCCATTCCTTTCTTTCCTCTTTCACACCTTCTTCATTCCTTTTCCTTACTTCATCGTCAATTCATTTTTCCTTCAATTCTTTCTCGCTTCCCTCCTTTCATCTGTTCCTTTTTCAACCTTCAATCATGCCTTCCTTTTTCTTCCTTCCATTGCAAATTCCTTTCTTCCCTCTTTCCTTCCGCCCTTCCTTCATTTTCTTGCTTCCTGTTTTCCGTCCCCCGTGTATTGCTTCGTTCGCTCGTTCCTTTCGTCCCTCATTTCTTCGTCCCTTCCTTCGTTTATGCATTCTTTTCGCTCTTGCCTTCGTCCCTGCGTTCTTTTTTTTCCTTGCGTCTCTATTCAACTCCTTTATTCACTCCTTCCTTCTATAGGAGAGCACGTTTCCCTTCAAAACTTTTGATGAAAAATATTGCGATCAGCTGCATTAGAGTGGCCAATTCTTAAGGCTACAGTACTGCAGTTTCAGTTTTAGGCTGCACCGAGGAGCGTGTTTTCAAAGGGTTGATTTTTGGTACAGAAACCCTATGATGACCAAAAACGTGGATTAGAGTCTCTACCATGCTAGTCTGCTGAGTCGCTGACTGAAAAGGCTAAGGCGAATAATAGCTTTTTAAATGCGCCGCCCACCTAGCATAGTACATTAAGTAAAAGGACCAGAGAAACAAGTGTTCCATCGAATACGAAGGATTCATGCATTCACTCTGATTGCTGACAGGAGTCATTCTACTTTTATATGCTACCTTAACGTGTTCTCTGTCTGCGAGGAAACTACACTTTAGACAGATCCTACAGTATCAAATAAAAATTATTTTATTATACTTTTGACTACGTTTTGGGTATTTCCAGAAGTTACGTCCCATGGATGGAATATTTAAAAAAAAATGCGTTCTAACTTGTAAGTCGTCATTAAAATTACTTCTAAGCGCAACTTCTGCGCCATCTATCGCCGTCTCGATTAGCGGGGCTTTCGTTAACATTTTACCAGTGTACAGAGTTTCACCCAGAAGGCCGCATTTCTGTTAGGAAAGCCTACTCTAAATATAGGTGACAGAATGGTATATGTAATCGCCTTATAAGCCTGTCTAATGTTTTCAGGCAATATCATATCTCGAACAAATTGTTACGTGAGTTCATTTATTATTCGCTTATGTTGCAAACCTTTGCTCATCATATGAAAATTTCAAAGTTCGTTTCTCTCATTTAATATGCGACATTAATGCTCGGCGGAGCTGAACATTTTCTGAACTAAGGAGAAAGCTATGCATGTTTAATGACAGACGGAGACATTGTTCGCGGATAATATGAGAGAGCACATAAAAGGCTTAAAAACGCCTAAAGACTAAACGAGCACTTAGGCGCACTTCATTTTATGCAAAACGACATGACTGCATAGGATTTGCCTTAATGTATTCTGACACAGTGTTGGTCCTTATTCTTCTCTCGAAAGCGCCATAAGCTCTGCGCGAGACGAAAAAAAATGACAACCAAGGTGCGATATCAGGACGGCCGAAAGCCATCTACTTTGTGCCAGAGCCGAGAATTGATGGTGCATTGAACAAGCGAGGTAGGAGGATCTCCTCGCGCCGTGAAGTTACAGAAGAAAAACGCCCTTTTCTTCGTGAGGGCAACAGACTTACCTTGTTCACAGCGAGCCCTACGAGGGAAATATATCGATTGATCTCCCTTCTTCATTGCCTCCCTTGCACGTAGTGCCCTTCGGCATATCATCAGTGACGGAGGGTATTCTCAGGTGCTCGGGCTCGGCACGTGGTTCAATTTGATTTCCTCCATCGCGCCGTGTTTTCGGGTCGAAAAGAAGCACACCCTCTACAACGTAGCTTCTCCTCCTAACTCGATGACTTGCAAGAAGCAATCATACCACAGCTGTCCATTTTTGTGTTCCCCTTTCTTCGCCTGCAGACAGAACGTGCAGGTCCTTATATCTTGCTCAAGAAGAGTTGTTGCACTTGTTTCCAATCGCTCAGAACGCTGGCGTTAACTATAGGCGTGGAACTGGTTTTATTGCACCCAGTAAAATGCACGAGGAGCCCGTTCTTCGGGCTTTTCTTTGCAAACGCGGATTATTTCCTATATTAACTCGCTTCGCCTCGAATAAATCGTAAACGAGCTGCCACGGCAATACCCTCCGACCAGTTATTGCATTTCGCTGTCTGGCTTTCTGGCGCGCTTCGTACACGTATTTTGCCGCCGTGCAAGGCGGAGTTATGAATGTAAAGAGAGGTCCTCTGAGAACACGGTCCCCACCATCTTAACCCACTCAGTCTGCAAAAAAAAGAAAAATAAGAGTAAAAAAAGAGTACGGTAGTGTAGCATGTTGGCGCAGAAGCGACTTCTCCGGGCGAGCTGCCTGGCAGAATCGAAAAGCAGAGGAATAAAAGGGTGCCATGGTTACCGCCATGCGGGGGACCTTGGGGATGCGGCGCGGTTTATTTAATAAGCGACGTGCCATGACACGGCTTTCGCGCTGCACGAGCCGGGACTAATGTGCGTACTGCATTCTGGGAAGAGTTCTCTCTCGCTGCAGAACGTCGTTTACCTCCCTTGTCCTTCCTTTCACTTCAGCGCTTTTCTTTTCTTTTTTCACTGGCTCAGCCATTTTTCTTTCGCCTTAGTGGCAAGGCGACATAATGTGCAGTACGTTCGCGCACAATGCCCACGAAATCGTCGCACACCGCTCCTTCGGGGGTAGACAGGCTTCCCATTTCGGTGCCTGGACGCCGTTCGCGGAGCACATTGACGCCATTGTTAACAATGGTGCAGACTGCGTGCAGGCGGGTATTGAGCAAAGGAGTGTGGCTGCGACAAGTGTAGCCGATTGTTCGGTGGGATATGGCGCGCCGGTCGAGCCGCTGCTAGTGTCAAGAAAGCCGATTAAAGCATGCACCTGCGAATGAGAGGGAGCACAAATCGATTTCAATTTTTGAACGTGACCGCAACATCAAACAAGTTAGTTCGAATGCCGTAAAAGCGGAAAAAGTTTTCCTCTGAATTGATCCAAATGAAATTTGTAGTATAGATGGAGTGGATTCAGTGATACAAAATGAACTGCAGGGGTTGTTTTTAAATTTCTTTATGACGTCTATGTGTTTTATCTCTATGACAGAAATGGCTTCATCGTATATGTATTCTTGCAGATCTATGGGAAATAGGGAATAACACGCAGGTCTGAGGAGAAGCAATGTTAATGAGCCTCAAATAATGTCGTGTCAAATAGTCCAGCTCTGCTCTGCGTTTAGACACAATGCACGCTTTGTACAAAATACTGCTTCGTATAATTCGTGGGTTGCAATCTAATCAGCGCATTATACAGGTATATGCTCGTAGTTTTAGTGCGAAAAGCACTGCTTCAATAGCAAAGCTTGAAAATATGAGGTATGTGTTAAGCCTCAGCCTTTAATCTTTGACGGAGCGCCGGCGGCGGGAACCTTGCGCAGCTGCTTCGTCAATGAGGGGACCCCCCTCCTCTCGCCGGTCACTCCCCGCGCTTGAAAATGCGACCTTGTATGCAGTTGCCTTTGAGGCGGTGTTGTCTCTAGTGCTTTCGCACGTCCTACTTGGTTTAATTGCTTTTAAATACTGCCTTTTTTTTCCTGGACTTGTCAGAGAAAAGCCGCCATGGTTATAGGTCTCAACATTTTTCCCTTGCAGTGTAATCGCAATATCAAGCTAAATAAACGCCTCAAGAATAGGGAATAAACGCAGCCGCCAGTTTAGAAAAAAACTTAATCACAGCACACCAAAATATACAGCTATAAATTCAGAGCTCTTAAAGCCAGCTTTTTCCTTTCCGACGCACTTTTATCTATCTTGAAGGAATAAATTTATTTCCAGTTACTTTTTCCTGGGTGTGTAAAAGTGTTAAAATAGACACGCGGACCGAAGCATAACAAGATCTTTACTTTCCATTTTTGAAGAGAGAAAAATTCGACCAGGGCTGAGACTCCACTCGATATGCTTGTACAGAAGCACTGCCGACGTCACTACTAGTTCCAGAACTACAGGAAAAATGAAATAAAATCCGGTCCTTTCGTCAGCTTCCTACGTTCTGCCGCACTGTTGAAATTTCGGCTGAATTAAGGTAGGCATCAAAAGAGGAAACTGAATTAACAACGGCATCGCACAAAGTACTTGACAGAAGTATTGGTGCCTGCGCACCTGAAATTTATGAGGTGCTCGTGCGTTGCCAAATAGGTCATGCTTCAGTGGGTGTGCATTTGTGGCCGCACTCGACACTTGAGGGTGGCATAATAAGCTGTGGTGTCGGTAGCGGCGCTCATCCATCAAATGTGCTCTTCATGCTGACGCCCTCACTGCTATCAATAGTACAGCACACTGGCTGAGCACGCGGCCTCTGTGACGAAGTAGGTATTTCCCCCCAGTTGTTATCGTAGTGGTGGCATACATCTCGGCCTGAAGTGTTATCGTTAGACAAGTAAAGGAAGTACGAGTGGTGGCGAACTCCCTCCACACGGGAGACGGGACAACGGTTACTATTGGAATTCCCAACACATAGTTCTTGGAACCTTCCTGCTGGAAAAACGAGATCCATGAAGCCTGCGCCTAGGCATCATCTTAATGTAATAACAGGGCGCGGAGTGATAATTAAATAGGATGCATTGTGGTTATGACTTCTTTCCTAGCCGGCTGCAAGATAACGCACTAGCCAAATTTTATAAAAATTGTAACCCAGTGTTGTAGGCGCTATTTAAATAAGCTTTGTTTGCTGCCTATGTTTTGCCAAGTGTACGCAAGTCACCAGTTTTCGTGGTCAAATGTTTTTTGGGTACATCCTATTTAATCACCGTGTTGGTAGTCGGGGTAAAACTTACCTAGAATAAAAAAAACTAACAGCACAACCAACCAAAATTGGTGGAATTTGGCTGCATTCCAAAACACAAAACTGCGCTAATAACGAAGTAACCTAATTCATGCGGCTGCTTGAAACAAAAGAGTGCAAGAAAAACTTGAAAACAAATTCACCCATTTAGGCCTGGTGTGTTTTTATGGAGGCAAAACGCTGAGGTGCCCATGTGCTGTGCGATGTCAGTGCACCTTAAAGATCCCCAGGTGGTCGAAATTATTCCGGAGCCCCCCACTACGGCACCTCTGTCTTCCTTTATTCTTTCACTTCCTCCTTTATGCCTTCCCTTACGGCGCGGTTCAGGTGTCCAGCTATATATGAGACAGATTCTGTGCCATTTCCTCTCCCCAAAAGAAATTATTATTATTATTATTATTATTATTATTATTATTATTATTATTATTATTATTATTATTATTATTATTATTATTATTATTATTATTATTATTATTATTATTATTATTATTATTATTATTATTAGGCCAGGCCGTTTTCATTACAATCACCACAGTTAGTGGCCAGCAGGCTTCACAATATAAAGTAAACTGTCCTGCTTTTGCGATACCTTCTATATATAGCCTTTTATCTAGATTCTAGTCGCCTTTTACTGAACTATGACAAGAAAAGGACTTGAAAAAATTCATACTCTCTGCCGCCGCCATTATCACTTGGCGATGGATTTTTTCAGTGTGCGCAGGAAAAGACCAGCTCGGTTAATTTTTCTCTAATGCCCCAGGGTATTTTAAAAAATCGTAATGCAACAAATAATTCTACATCAAGAATTTCTGTAAAAACAGAAGATTCTGAAGTGAATGATTGGAGGCTATAGGCTCTATCGATAATATTCCCTGCGATTTTGTGCGAGTTACTTACGGTTGCTTGCTTCGCATCAACAGCGTATTTAATCCTTTGTTTCTGTTACAAGGTACATTTCATCCTCTTGATACATTAAGCGCGCACAATTTTGACGCAAAAAGAACCAGGGTCACGAGTACGTTGCACCACGTGGCAGAGGTGCAAGAAATTGGTGTTAGTCATCTCCAGCAATCTTAGACCAAAATTTTCAATACTGAAATATTGTAAGGTACTGTGACGGAAATATTGAAGCTAATGGTCAATTTTTCTGATGCATAGCAAAGTCTTTCCTTTAAAGTGTTTCCATCACTCGCATCGAGCAGGAAGCTTTCCATAGAAATCCAATAAGGAGCATTTCTGTTGACAGCAAAGACGTTAATAGTCAGAAATTGCAGGCCTCCCGAAGAAAGATCTCCGGATATATTGTTTGTTACAGTAAAATCTTATAATATACGAAAATATTTTGTTCATAAACTCCTTCGCGTTGTAAAATGTTTTTTTCCAGGATAGCTAGCTATGTTTCTGATGTGAAACATTCACACCGATGGTGTCTGTGTTTTCATCTAGTCTGCCGTGTATGTTGCGCTGCTAATTTCATGTGTCAGCTAGGCTTCAGCTTGTATTGATATTGAATCATTAGACGAAGAGGCAGTAGACATTTGGTGACCATTGAGTAAGAGAGCGGAGCCCGAAAGATATGGACATGATTGCAATTGCGGCCTTGTCATGTGAACTGACACTTGACTACGATAAAGAACTAGGAGGTGCAGCTGTGGTGTAAATGCGGGGGAAGTTGAAAGCAGCCTAAAAGCTGCTGTAACTGAATAAGCACTTATGTGGGTGAAGTTTGAAAAACAGTTGAAAATGGAAAAATACTTCGAACCTCCGCCGAAGGAAGCAGATTTGCCATACGAATCCCTCAACATGTGTGCCGAATCAGTCTAAGAAAACATGGCTTTGCGCACTTTCACTCCTTGCAAAAAGCAAGGCACTATGAGTTATGAATGTAATCGGTTAGACCCTTTTTCAGGCCCTTTTACATGCTGCCTAACAATAGGACCAGTGCTTGCCTTCGACCAAGTGGAGATTTGCTCTTGTATTGCAGGGCGCATTGCCCTTACACGTTAAAATATAAAAAGTAACGGGCGATCAACACAGCTGAAGAAAAGTGGAATGCGTGAGAATGTAGACTCCAATTTTTTTAGTGCTTTGTGTTGACGAACTGAGCTAATTCGCATCAGTGGCAATTTAAGCTATTGTTACATTGTCGCCCTGCTGCGGGGCTTCAAATAGTCCGGCTATTTTGTATGACATGCTCGACGAACTCCAAAGGGGGCTTCCTATCGTTTTTTTGAGGGGGAAGGGGAGGGTATTTTTTTTCTCGGGGGGGGGGGGGGGGGGGCAGAGTGGCTCCATGATCTTGCGATTAGAAGCGGTCTCACAAAATCGTAAAACGCGTTCCAACATGGGTTCGCAAGTGGAGGTAGCCGTGCGCACTGGCGTTTGGATTGACTCGCGCACAGATGAAGTTTAAAGACAACGATATCGAAAGCACAGGGCAGAAGGTTGGCAGTTGAACGTGCGGAGCGAAAGGCTGCCGCATTGCACTCCGACAGACGTGCAGCGGAACTTTGTTCGTGTTGACATTCTAATGCGAACGCACGGAAACAGAGGTGCCACCGGTGTGTGATATCATACTCGTGTATTCTTGGTAAGAACATATTCACAGACAACGACCTCAACAAATACAAGCGTTGTTTTGAAGCTGCTGACAGGAAATCAATGTTTTATTAGGAATCAGCCGATTAAGCCTTGAGCACCGACACAGTTCTAATAATTCCATTTGGAACAGTGAAGAAAGTTTGCAACGAAAGGCGGAACTTTTGTTTCGGGATATTTTTATTTTTTTTTTCGTACGCTTGCTAGTTTATAGGCATCGGTTTTCTATAACAAACAGCTATTATTCGACATAACAAACGCTTAAGGAAACCGAGGTCTTCAAAAATATCTTGAGAGTCCGCTGTGGCAACCGAAGCCACGAAATGAGGCTTATACTCTTTCCACTGTCGCGGCATCTTGTCTTTCTCAGCAACACAACATGAATAAAGGGGTAAAAATTGCACTGCTCAAGCTACTGTTAGCATGCTGTTAAGCCTTTTTTCGCACGGTATTTGCGTCGGTTTACGACAGAGCCTCTACCTGAGCTTAACAAGGATAAACGCGCAAAGAGACGCGCAGGAAGTTCTTTTACAGAGTAGAAACGACGCCCGAAAAGAAAGGGCGGCAATTACTTTGGGAACCTCCGCCAAAAAAAAAACAAAAACAGACCGTCTGCTTTTCTTCACTTGTGTCTTTATTTTACGGTTGTTACGGGGTCGTTCGGCACGTGCTCAATTTTCTAGCGGAAGAAAACAAGCAGAACAGGTGCAAAATAGAATGCAGGTTGTGAGAGAATGGCGGGGGCTGTATAAAGAAACAGCTGCGTAACATTGCAAAACGTCATACTAGCTCCGACTAAAGGAGTTAAAGCAAATCCTTAAAGTGGCGCTGCACTTTGCACGGAAAATTTCGCAAAGTCGCTTCATTTTCTTTCTCTGGTTTTCGGACAACTTTCGCCAGAGTTTGCCGAGAACCGCACGCAATCCATATATTACTAGTAATGAACATGTGCTCTTGTGAGCCCTATTTGCTGCAGTGTTTCTTGGGCAGCAATGAATAAGTTATATTTGCGATGTCCCGAATGAGAAAGGCATCCATTTATAATATGCAAGTTGAGATACGTATGACGTATAAATTTTCTGTGCTGACTATATCAGTATGTGCAAGAGAGTGGAATGCTCTCTATGTTATTAAGAGCACCTGGTCGGTTTCACGATGAACTTAAGTAAATACTACCTCCCTGCCTGCTGGTTAGCACGACACACACCGTATCGAACAACGTTCAAGAAATCCTGAATAGCCTTTTCAATGAATAAATGTACATTCAAAGACGTCGCTGTATGTCATTATTTTTTACGCAGTCTGTATTGGCATAGATATTTGCAGCGTCACTACGAAGTGACCAAGGACAATATAGACCTTAGTTACGTCACTTCTATCGGAGCAGTGGCTTAACAAAAGCAAGAACCACTTCATAACCTGTTAAAGAAAGCATAAACTGAATTTGCGGTCTAGTGCATGCTACTCCTAGATTAGCATACTGCAGGCATACATGCTTTGCGTTGAATGTTTTCATCTTACACTTACTGAACGAAAAACATTAGGAAGGCTTTTACTAAAGAAACACTTATGCACTTTATTTTGGTACGTCGCTTTAAGCACCCACGTTACAGCAGCGATAATGCAGCGTGTACGGGATGTCTATTTAGAATCCTCGCCTGTTGTCGCCGTTCCAAGCCAAGCACGTGTTTAGCTTTGAAGGAAGAGGACAAATTAGGGGTGTCTGAGGAACACAAATGGCGCGGTAACTGTGTGACTTCACGGTGGACACTTCAACCGCGCAATAAGAGAAGCGGCAAAGGTGGGAGCGAAAGAGGAATGAAAGAAAGGGATGGCGTAATGAAGGGCTGCGGAAGAATCGCGACCACCTGAGAATCCTTAACGTGCACTCACATCGCACAGCAGACGGGCGCCTTTTGCGCTTCGCCTCCATCTAAACGTGGCCGCCGAGGTCGGATTCGAGCGCTGACACTCCGGCTGAACAGCCCAGCGTGTATGGCGGAGATCATGAAGAGAGCGGAGAAGTGCGTTCCGTAGGATGGCTACCACCGGTAACTTCCGGAGGGTGGTTACCGTGGAAGACAGGCGGAAATGGCGACAGGAAAGTAATGCGTAACTGGAGCCTGGCGACCACCAGAAACATGTGGAGTGTGGTTACTTGGAAGGAGAGAGTGGGGAATGCGCATTATGGGCGTGGTTGCCAAGCAAACCCCCCCCCCCCCCCACCCCCCAAGTGGTATGTGTTGAAGAAGGACGGTACAGCATGAGCGTAAGAATGTTGAACCGGAGAGGCGTTGCCACGGGGACCACCCAGAGGGAGTGGTCCCCGTGGCAAAAGCAGAGTGCGTAACTCGGTGGCCGTTGTTGCGTAGGCCATCTGGTGGATGGCTACCGTAGAATGAGTAAAATATAGCGAGAGTGGAAGAATGCGCAACAGGAAGGTGGTTGCCGCGGCAAGAATTGGGTGAGCGGTCATCTTGAAAGCAGACGGTAGAGTAACACATCAGCCGCAGTAGCTGAATCTCGCGATACACAGTGGTAATCGTCCTCCGCATTTTTCATCCTAAGTAGCTCAGGGCGTCGGCCCAATGTTCATTCATTTCATTCATTCATTCAGACCATTTTATTTCCTTTCAGTTGAAAGTGGAAGATGAGGCAAAAGGCATGGAGCCTGACAAGGCCTCGATTCCCATCTTTAGTTCGGAGCAGGCAAAACTTCAATACATTTGCAGGGATTTCTTCTGATGAAACGGTGTACACACAGACATAAAATATAAAGTACATATGAACATACAATCCTGGCTGTCGATTAACGCAACGTTCGAAAGCACATCAGAGGATCCGCGACAACACATTGGCGAGAAAAAGAAGCCGCTGGATAACATGTTGACAGAAACATGGAAAAAAAAACTTTTTCGCAAGAGTGGTGATTTGCATGGGCATATGAGTGCAGCTATATACATAAGATATCATCAGTGTCATTAGGAATGCTTTGTACTTTAATTTGAAGGCCTTAAATGGTAGCGTAATATCAATGTAGGACTCGTGATGGTTAAATAACTTTGTTGCTTGATAATCAACATCCTGTCTCCCGCAATTTGTTCTCACTATTCTTGTTTTATGTGTATGGGTTCGAAAGCTATAGCGTGGTGATATATCTGCAAATCTAGTGTAAAGCTTTCTTTTTATAGATTAATTGCATCAGTTTAGAGTAATACACTTTGTTGGCCGCTAATATATCATGTCTTAAGAAGAGTGGCTGGGTTGGTAGGTCACGTATTCTACCTCTAAATTCTCAAATAGACGTAGAACGCGTTTGTGCAGTACGAGCAGCCTGTCGTAATTTCCTTTAGTCGTAGTGCCCCACACTAATAATGCGTAAAGTAGCCGTGAGTAAAATAACGTATAATATAAAGTATTTTTCAGCCAGAGAGAGATAAGTGGAGCTATACGGCTCATACAGCCCACAGCACGGGAAAGATCTGTTAAAAGGTGATTAATGTGTGCAGTCCAGGATAGATCTTCACTGAACCAGACACCTAGAAATTTCTGAAAATGTACCTGTTCAATGTGTTCCATTCTGAATTTAAGTGTGAGGCTCTCTTTCTTTAGCGACTTTGTTGACTGGTTTGGAAAGTATGAACTTTGTTTTACGCGTATTTAGTTGCAGACTATTGTCATCGAGCCAAATAGATAGCTGAGACAGGTAAAGATTAGCTGCTTTTTCTAGGTCATTTGCGTGTTTACCTGTAAAAAATAAACTAGTGTCATAAGCAAAGACAGTTATATCAGGTGTGTACTTAACATCTGTGATATCATTTATATACAACAAAAAGAGCATGGGACCCAGTATGGAAACTTGAGGTACTCCTAGTTTTATTTCTAAGTTTTCAGAGTGCTCTCTATTGAGGTTTATGAACTGGTATCTTAATGACAAATAGCTTTTTATGAGGTCTGATGCAATACCTCGAATTTCATACCCATGAAGTTTGTGAAGCAAAATTTCGTGGTTGACAGAATCAAAGGCCTTCCGTAAACCAAGAAAAATTCCCTAAGTAAACATTTTTGCTTCAAAATTCTTTATAATTAGTGATTTTACATTAAGCAGGGCCTCTTCAGGTGTCTTGTTTTTTTTGGAACCCGAATTGAAATGGTGAGATTATATCATATTTTTGCAGAAACATTGTCAATCTATTATTTATAGACTTTTCGTATACCTTTGAGAAAACCGGTAACACTGAAATTGGTCTATAATTAACGAAATCATTTCGTGTTTCTCCTTTTTGTATAGGTACCACTTTAGCTATTTTAAGCTGGTCAGGAAACGTTCCTGTTGATAGAGATATGTTTACTAAATGTGACAATAGAGGACTTATTTCAGATGACACATACTTGACAGTTGAGACTTGGATGTCATCATAACCGCTCGCCGCATTTGGCTTCAGTTGCTTTATGATTTTGTCAATTTCTGGAGGTGTGACGGCACTTAAGACTACAGAGTTTGTTTGTGAGCCTACCGGTGTTCTTTTGTTGGCTAGGGATAGAAGGCACAATGCTGTAATAATGAAGTACTTATTCATTTCATCATATTCATTTCATGAATATGTATTGGCAACGACCGGTCATACAAGGGACCCCCATATGCCAATATGCCCCCAATGTTGGGCGGATGCCCTGTGCTGCTAGGGTTGCGTCACTTGCTCCAGACGAGGTGCCCGCAAGGAACAAAAACGCTAGCGTTGACTCATGTTATAGACAGTTATGCACGCGACGAGCCAACAAGACACACAAAAAGAGAACGAACTCAGACACTACAAGCGTGTGCGAGGGAGGCCACAAGCGCAGCAGAGAACGCGTCGAAATTAGACTACGTTTTCCAAACAGATATAAAGCTCAGACGTTTTAAAGAAGTCCCTCTTCGGTCACCCCATGAGGACATTGTGCAGTTATATGCGGATAAGTTTCTCTCTCGTACGGTGTCTTTTGAAAAATCTTTGCTCCCTGTGCTTTGCAGCTTACCAAGTTGGCGTCAGTTTTTAGCAACACGGTTGTTGTTCGCATAGACTCAATTGCGAACTAGCTATTAAATGAGCAAATGCCCTTTAAATGGCCCTGTGCGACCTGCATTTTCACGTGAAAGACGGCGGTATTGGGGGTATCTTTCGAAGTAGCCAATATCGTCGTGTAACCTGGCAGGCCCGGGCATATCTAAGTGATTCAAAATGAAACGCCTGTTTTGTGGCCTTCGTCGCACACAGCGGTTTTTGCAATATGCTTGACAGACAAGCTGTTTTAAGGTAGGTACGTGTGTAACGTGGCTCAGAGTGATTTGCATAAAGTCCAATGCGACCACATGCAAAATGAATCATAATATCATGTTATCTCGCGAACAGTGAAATTACTGTTGCAGCCAGCATCGTCGCTGCAGCTGAAACGGTTCCTGCGAGGCTGGACCTTTCTTTGAACGTTTTGTTTTGGATCTCTTTCAGCTCTATTCTGTCAGCACACGAGAGTGATGGTGGCTCCACTACGGCACCTCCTTCTCTCTTTCTTCTTTCACTCCCACCTTCCTCCCTTCTCTAATGGCTCGATTGAAATGTCCTACGAGAATTGAGACAGTTACTGCGCCATTTACTTTCTTCACAAACCACTATTACGGGCTCAGTTGGAGCCAGTTCTGAGGCTCATGCGATTTCCTGTTCTTCCCTACTTCGGTCTCAGTACCAGTAGGTGAAAGGAGATGGAGGACCATTTGACAGCGTCAGCGCAAGCGGCCTCAGAACGCGCTGTGTTGTCGGGATTCATCATTAGCCGAGTCACGTACGCAATGCTGCAGCTGGCGCTCAAAAACAGAAAAAAATATATTATTAGTCTTACCGTAAGGAAAGACCGTGTAAACAGGCGCCATGTCTAACAGGCGGTACGTCGATCGCGAAGCTACTAGGAATACGCAACACGTTCTAGGAAGTAGTGGAGGCGTACGTTATTAAGCAAACTGAGAGAATGTCGACATCACGAACAGGCTAGGATTGAGGCCAGTGGAGAAGAATGAGAAAAGAACCTACCAAAGAAACCGCAGGAAAGAAATAGAAATCTTTCAGGCGCCAAGAAATGTGCACCCTAAATACATCAAAGGAAGGAGAGCAGAAATAGCGAAGCACATTCTGAGCAGATATGAAAGAACGACTGAACCCGTATGCACGGGTGCGGCAGAACACTTTAACAAAGTGGCCATAACCGCCGTAGTGGTAACCATAAACTTGTATCAGAACAGCAGTAGGCCTTGAAGGGTTAAAGCAAAGGAAGTCGAGGAGACAGCGCTAAAAATAGCGATCTTAATGATCCGTTTGTGATCACAGCCTTCCAAGGAACCAACAGAAACCTCATCAATCCTCTCTTTCGCAGTCGTGCATATCTCAGCCTTTCTTCAACTCTCCTGCTGAACAAGAGCTTTTAATATTAATTTGGCTGCCAACGGGCACAGCTGGACGTGAAGGGACAAAAACCAACGTGACCAGGCATTGAGGACCATTAATCTTGTTTAAGGTTGACATTAATGGACAAAACAGAGTACAAATGAGCGAAGTTGGATAAAGCTGCTAGAAAGTAGCCTGGAATAAAAGGGCGCCGGCACGCAGCGCTAAACTAGACATGACCAGAGGATGGTCTGACTTGTGCATACGACTAATTTCATAAGGATATGAATCGACTGATTGGGCACGCGGCTCTTAAACCATTCTAATTGTTTATGCATTAAATGTAACCAAATTCGGCAAAATAAGTACCTTTTTATGGATATTTTAGAACCACATTTTTATGCATATTGTTGTAGCTGCTGAGTAATTACAATTGAGATCCTCGTAAAGCCATCTACGGGGCGTTAAATACCTGAAAAGAAAGCCCGCAGGGTTTTAGCGTAACATGTTTGCAAAGTCCTTCTCTGTAAGATAAATCCACTCTTTTTAACGATGCCTAGTAATCATAAAAATAAAATATAAGCTCCAGCGTGCATATTTACTCTGAAAGGTTTGTTACAAAAGGAACTTCAGAAAACTACCACTACCGCACGCGTACAAACAAAAAATGACAGGTTTATCACACTCCTCAACGATTGAGTTTTCGTTCGTCGCAATGACGAAAGAATGTGTGCAAACCATTGGAAAGGTTAGCTAAGAAATGCAACATTCAATTTTATGCAGAAGGGTTGAAATGCGGGCCAGTTGGTTCATAGTAACTTGAAAAAACCAGTCACAAAAGACAAGGGACAACAGAAGGAGTCTACACGCCACAACGACTGGCCAGTCGTTGTGGCGTGTACACTCCTTCTCTTGTCCCTTGTCTTTTGTGACTAGTTTTTTTTAAATTAAATTTTATTTCGTCGGTTTTTGTTTATAACCATGTTTTCTTTTCTGTATACATAAAGAAATTCGGCAATGCAACCAGTAGAAGCCGTGATCACTGCTCTCCTCGATGGCACTGGGATGGTGGTGCCCCGTCTTCGGAGAGCAGCAGTATCCGCGATACGCCGGAACCATGACACGCGCGATCGGCTCACAATTTTCGAAGAGCAAAAAAAAAGACAAAATTTACTAAACCTCTAGAGCACATTCTGCTGAATTTTTTTTCATATGACTACTAAACTACGTGGATCAAGAACATAAGTAATTAAAAGGTTGCCTCATTAATTTGCGAGATGCCCTTTTGTTTTGGTCCATCCTCCGAAAAATATTACGCCGATGTAAATTAACAAATTGAAGTTTAAAATTCAAGCGCAAATTCACATTAATTCGCTCCAACTGCAGCTCCCTTTTGGCAAAAGAGCATGGACGCTGTTGGACTAAATGCTGCGAATTAACGGTGATATAAGTCATTCAGATACATAGGTAACTTACAACAAAATACATCTAACGGATCATGGCCTAACCACATTAATCTTCACCTTTGTGGTTAAATTTGCGTTTAATAAACTTATAGAGTTAGGCTGTGTACAAAACAAAACTTTCAAATGAATCTCCGGTGAGGTGCGATTACGTACTCTGAATAGCTAACGCATTTAGACACTCTCGGTGCGGGCTTCTAGTTTTCTCGAACGAGTACATGGTCTTTCCGCACAACAAAATTTTCCCTCCAGCATTAACCAGCTACAATCGGGCTATTTTAGGAAAACTTGCTACCAGGAGCCATAATTGCTGATGTGAGTAGTAACCGCGGAATGCTGGCAGCACTGTCAGTAAATGTTATGAAAGCAAGCATTGCTCATTCCCTTTCCAGCACTCTCGAATTAACGTTTGCTTCTTTCATACAATCTTTTCTTCATTCAGTAAAAATTGCGTGGTAAAAAAAATCACTGTAGCTGATTTTATTGTAATACGCGTTAAAAAAATACTTTTTAAAGCATTTTTACGTCTATTGTCCTGCGGGTGCTAGGACATTAACTGTAGTCTGGTCATAATATTGTTTTCATTTTGAGACTGGGCTTACAGAAATCGGACGCCATGTCATTAGTTTCTAAAGTTCACAGAGCAAGGCGGTAAGTCAACGCTGTGACCGCGTTCACTAAAAGCGCCACACCGTTTGCTGTCGCTGATTAGTTCTGCTGTAAGACATTGAGAAGCAAATCAGATATAGCTTACGGGCTCGAGAGAACCATTTAAGGAAGCAGCTGTATTCCCCGACATAAGCACGGAGCGAAACCTTAATACAATCTCTTTGTCGAGCAAGATATCGCAACTTTTAGTCGGAAGCTCTTACTTTCTTCGGCGGGCGCAGCATGTGAAGGCCTGAGTAAAAGAGTGTGACTTATCCCACACGTGTGAAAGTACCTAACCCGAGATCGAATAGACATTGAGATGAAATAAAGGTATTCCAGAAAAGCTACAGTAGAAATTGAGTCGACCTCTTGAGGTTGAGGTACATAAGTGACCGGAAGAGCTCATAAGAATCGTGTTTGTAATTATTTTAATAAATATGTGATTAGTGAGTAGCTATGCACGTGCCAGTGAGTAGAAAATCTTTAATTCGCAAAACGCCGCCCTAAAAACGTCACCCTGCACTTTTTGTGCCATAAATCATGGTTATTGAACTAAACATAAACAATACAAGACTGTAATGACAATACGCAACAATACAATTTAATCCATCGTAAAGTACGGCGCAGTCTGGGCTCGCGGAAGCACTGACTGGTTTTCGAAGGCACATAGCCGTAGCGTAACTGGAATCGTAGGGCACTGAGGGGAAGTGTGGCTGACAATGTCGTGGTTCCCAAGAGTGCTGAAATGAAATGCAGCATAAGGAAAACTATAAAAATCCCACTATTAAGGAAAACGAGCTTGATTGAATACGTTATAAAAATCAGGAAACATTGCCGAGTAAAAAAAAAGAACACAAAAAGAAAAAAAAATTGTGGGGGCTTGATACAGAGTAAATGTAAACAGCCTGGAACAGAGAGGCAAAAGGAATACATTAAACAAGCAGAAAAACGCTGATTCAGTAGCGCACAACATCAGCACAAACGAATGGTAACAGACAGGGGCGTGGGAAGATGTACGAATCGAATTACGGTAATATCCCCAAAAGAAGTTAACGCCTGTGTAAGGAGAAGAATTTTAGTAGTCGAAGAAAAAGCGCCAAACTACAGATTTCTCACCAGTGTAGCGAATAAGTCAAAACTGCTAAGAAGGCCATATGAACTTTTCCGCAATAAACGACGTGATTAATGTTGGGATAGGGGTGAGGCCTCTACTGCAGTGTACGTAGTTAGGCTTAGGCTGCTGCTGATGATGATGAGGCGATAAGAGAGGAAAACTTCTCCTACACAACATTCAGGACAAAGTAGTAATGTATTGACAACACCAAATATTTTCCACGGCCTGGAATTCTCCTAAGCCTACTCGAAGATAAAATATCGAAAAATTCTAGAGGTGGACTCAAGTCTCCTTAGTTGCAGTAATGCAAGCATTTCTCTTACAGCAGCCATCTATGTTGCTGCGTGTTCGTTTCTTAATGCCACTGCCGTTCTAAGCCGTGTTTTCGCACTAGCTTCTGTTCTACCACATAAGAAGACGTGGGCCCCGTTACTAGAGTATCTGTAAGCACATCAACTTTCTAATTAGTTAGATACCGTTGTTCATAATTACATGGTGTAATCTAGATAATTCATCAATAATATTAAATCACCGATGAATGTGCGAAGTAATGAAATAACTGAACAAATAATTAACCTGGTCAATTTAACCCTAATAGAATTTAGTGGTAATTAAACTATAACACTAATTCTTCAATTCGATTGAATTACGAGTTTATTTCAGAAGTAAATGACAGTTTCTAATTAGTTTTTATTGAACTATTTATACATTCAATTAATTGTTAACTTACGTAGTTAATCATATTTGTGAGATAATATTTTCGTCATAATTACACAATTATTAATTAATTACTCTATTAACTACCCTTATAACAAATGGCTGATAGTTGGTGCGAACACGCTCTGATGACACGCTCTGCCGCCAGGTCCTGTACACGGTACTCATGTGGCAAGAAATGCTTTCGCATTAATAAACGCTGAGTTTGTGGTACCACATCATTTGCGTGTAACTTCAGAGGGCTGCGTGTCTGTTACCATATTAGATGGCAAACCTTGCGATATAGATCTAGCAGTGTTGCGTAGGATTTCGGCAGGGAGCTTTATAACGAGGGGAACTCGCTTCTTTTCACTGTGACGAGGTGGGAACTGGGAGAGTCACAAGGAGAGTAAGAGGAGCTTCACCATATGGCTTTATGATGTAGTTCGTCTTGTGGACACAGCGACCTTTAAACCTTTGCCCAAAGCCACAGCCGTAAACCTCACATAGCTTTTACTTAAGCCTACCCCTTGAAAACTGCTGAATAGTGGACGACAAATTCTGCTTTTTTTTCTTCTTTTTTTTTGACTGGACCATCCGGACGCCTAATTTTGTGATTCGAAAACGTTCGGACTCATATGCTCGATTTTAGGTTCGGGTTCATGTTCGGCCTCCGGTTCACTGCGTTTTCTGGACGATGTTTGAATGAATTGGCCGAGTTTTGGAGGTGAACGCATTTCTTGCTCAATAAAAAGGACCAAAACGAACCCAGGAGCACCTTTAAGCAATTTCGGGCTACCTCAACGCGTACATCTTGAATGCGCGTTAGCGCTCAGAGGTGTGATCAGACGCTAAGAGTGTTGATCTACTTTAATACGAAGAGCGATATCTGTCCCCGTGCGGTCTGCCTACATCAGTACTGCCACTTGCAAAGGCTGATATTCTACGTAGCTGCGTGGTATCGAAGGCAACGCTTTTAATGAATTTATGCCAGTATTTGTGCGTTGAATGCACATGCTTAGGTTGCTATATTTGTGTCAACGATAGCATACGCAAGCAGGTTGCGCCGTTCACAATAACTTGACTACTTTCTGGAAAGCATTTAGGGCCCTTTTCTCCGCAGAAGTGTAGGCTGAATTTCGAATCCGCGTTTTGTGACAGGTTTTCTGTCTTGGTTCTGAACGTCTAAGCCTAGTTCTTTACCTCCTTTGTCAAACTGTAATAACGCTAATGAAAACAAATGCTGCGTCTCCAACATCAGACTCAGAGATGCCCAATGTCTGCAAATCAGCTGGAAGCGTGGCAAGTGGGAGCTGCACACCGAGCCAATGAACAAATAATCTCTGTATTTTTTTTTTAATGCGCGTCCGATTTTAGTACGGCTTTGAGTCGGAGCTGTCTCACACATTTCTTGCTGGGTGAATGGAAGAGAAAAACAAAATAATTGCTGTTAAAACTGCAGTTGTTTCGCAGGTGGCACTACAACGGTACAACTAGCCATGTCCTCTAACATTAGCACCGTAGTGAATATTCAAAGTAAAAAAAAATGAAGGGTGCATAAAGCAACTCACATGCTCTTATTTCTTTCCTCGCGTTCTTTTTTATTCAATGTGAAAGACGAATTTGACCACGGCTTCTTATTGACCGCGCTTTTGTGACGCAAACAACTAAATTCCAGTGATGTGATTACTCAAGCTGTCGTAACGCCAGTACATAAAAGACCTTTCAGTCTAAATTCAAACACCACTTTGTTAATAGTGAACGGTAACTTTCCATGCCGTCACTGGAATTTACTGAGAAAGAAATTACTCAGAATTTTCGAGAGGGTGAAACTTTTTCCTTGACGTGGCTCAACACTCACACGGGGCAAAGAAACAGGCTCGCTTGCGAGCTGAACCAAGAAAGTGTTCAAAGCTACACGGAATTATTTCTGCATAGGCCACTGCATTTTCTATCTTGCGCAGCTGGTTCTTCTGAATCATCTGACAGAGCCGCTAGCAGGAGCCAGCGCGCGATGCTTACAGTCCTGCCGCTGGCAGCTGCGGGGTTGCAACATTTAGGCGACACTATTCAGCCACGCTTGTTGGCGGGGAAAGGGGGGGGGGGAGTGAAAGTGCCACGCCGCCTAATCCTGCTCTTGGCAAGTATGGTTGACACGTGCCTGGAGTCAACAGCCGACAAGCTGGTTTTACATCGTGGCAACAATAGCGAGGCTTCTCCTAAACGGAAAATCGGCCAGCGGCGCCACTATAAGGAATGGCCACAGACTAGATATGGCTGTTATATCGTCACGCAGCGAAGTTACTATTACACAACACCACGTGTTTTCAATGTGAAAACTTTATATTACGCGTGTCACGAGGTAAAGTTGACTGCCTCTTTTCTTCTAACGAACTTGGGGAAGATCAGAAACTGGTCATCTGAACCTATAGTCACAAAAGACGAAAGCAAGTGCTGACCAGCCAACTGAAACGTTGTGCATGAGCCGCGCATGTGAAATTAAGGAAGCACGGAGCTCGCATGGCAGCGGCGGCGTACGAAAATATTTATACGTGCTTTCCGTATCATTACTACATTGTTTTCATACGTTCTTTAGGTAATTTGCATTTGAGGTTTATAACCTCATGTGCAGTGTTATGTTTCTCGACTTTTCAAATTGTATGGGCGGTACAGGTCGTACATGCTTCATATGTTGTATATGCGGAATTATGGCAGTTCTCTTACGTAAAACGTTGAACCAAGAAGAGGAGCTTTTTGCAGATACTTTCTCCGCCACTCAAGGAGTGGTCCTATTTGCACAAAGATCCCGTTCGTACCGGTTCAGCTAGATTTAAAAACAAAGTTCTATCCTAGCTGTCATAGCGGATCACTTCCGTGGAATTCGCTGTTCACAAGGAGCAGAGGAGAAAGAAATCTTGCCATCGATGAATTCGCTGGCAGCAGCATAGACACACATGCGTCTCGGTTTTCATTTACGCTAGAAAGAAAGTTTCGTGAAAGCGCAGCAGTGCTGATCTGTTCAGTGCTGTATGGAACCCTAGGTCACTACAATTTGGCGGTTTTTACATTTTCACCACTTACTGCTCCATTCAGGTTTATTGAATGCCCTTTGCTTGCCCGCAGTTTCTCACACTGGGATTTAATACGGCGCAAGCAGCACTGGTGATGTCTTCTCGGTAAAAAGAAACCTTAGGTTCAGTGCATGAGTAAGCTTACGTTTTCAGAGAAGTAAAACCTGTGAAAAACACTCCTCCAACGTTGTTCTTTCAATTCCGACCGCTTTGTCTCAGTTCTTTGCCTGGTCTGACTACAGTTGAAGCCATGCAAGTTTTGTATATTTTGTATTTTCTATATAAGTGTTTGTATATTAACCGCGCCTGACCCTGCAATGTTCACCTGGGAGGGCTCATCATATATCTGGTGAAATAAAAGGAATTGATTTGCTTGATGCAAATGAAAAAAGCAAAGCAATTTAAGTGCTTTTAGACCGCAGGTGGAATTAGAATTTGGAAACTGGTTCTTGGGTAAAGTAAATGGCGCAGTATGTATCGCAGGTGACACCGAATAAGCTCTACTGAGAAAGCTGAACCATCAAAAAGTTTCTTTGTTAGCATGGTGTTGTTAAGTTTTACTTTGATCATGAATGCGTATTCCAACTCCAAAGTCAGGGCCACATTAAATCTTTTGCGGCCGCAGCAGCTGTTCGAAACTAGCTGTTCTCTGTAGCGTACTTCAGCACCTAACTACGGCGGTACTCCCAAATTATCGCAGCCACCTCACCATAAGTGTGCGTGAGCGTGCAGGCTTACTTGTATTCGATGTTTTAGTGGCTTGTTTCTAGCCCAGGATCAAGATCGAAAAGCGAGGATCTTGATTAAAAGGCAAGGCGTCTCTGCTCTTTCCCAATCTACTTAGTTGAACACCATTACCGGCTGCGGAAGTTGCGTGCGGCAAAGCATGCGGCAAGGAAGTATGTTTGTTTTAATCAAAAGTGCATATTTTCTGCGCTCAGGAAAGAAGAGAACTTGAGGCGTTTTACTCCAGTCCTAATTACAAATAAACGCTGAAAAGTACCTTTTCTTTGACCTTCCGACAGAAAGGCCGTGAGCGGGCCGGCATATGTTCTGTGCTGTACAACAAGATGCAGGGAAATGATGCGGAAGGGGAGCCGACACGGAACGGTTAAGGAATAAAGCGCGAAGTGGTACGCAATGTGTGGCGACATCGTTAGCAGTCGGATGTGAAGCATCACGCTTCAGCAATAGAGTTAATGGTAGCAGTACCAGTAATTGTGGCAGTAATAGTAATATTAGTGGGAGCACTAATTATAATGATAATAACAACAATCATAATAACGATATTTATCAATTTTCAAATGTCATAGTAAACCTTCAGTAATTTGCAGTCAGTAATTTACAGCCCGTTAAAATTTATCGTCAGATATAGGAAATATTCGCGCTTATTCTCTTCGCACCTAACTACTATGCGGCCATGCAGTCCAATCATGGGCAGCTTCACGACAGCAAGCCCTCATGAGGACGTCCTTACCTTTACTAATAATGGGTTCACTCAGTTAGGTTAAGGCTAGGGAGAATTGTCACAAAGATAGTTGTGAGGGCTACGACGAGGTACAGCAGAGGTGTTGAGATGAAGGTGAGCAAGGGCAAGATTCACGGGTTGGTAGCGAAAATGAAAGTTTTGACCTGTACTCAGCGAAAGCTTTTCCTCACAGTTCAGCAAAACAGAGCCGAAACAATGCGCTCTTCTTCTCTACGAAATAGTCCCCGGTTGCAGTGATTTTTTTTTCCTAAATTCTTGATAATCGCTATGCTCGTTTCTTAAGGCATATTTCTAATATAACAGCGAATTTTCAACCTTATAGCTTTACGGGAAATATCGAATCTTTGGACAGTTTGAATGCTGTACGCTTACACCCATCACGGGTTTTTAAGACACCATAACCCGGATAATGGCATGTGTTGTCAGCGCCGTGCGCTCAGGGTAGTAAGGAAGAAGATAACATTTTCATGAAGTGACACAAGCGTGAGACGGGTAGCACAAGTCTGACGGCCACTGTCACGGACTCGTTCCTAAGTATTACTAGAAGCAAAAGCCTGACAGAATAAAATGGTTCACCCATGCGCTGACTATTTGTTCTTGTTGCCTTTCCAGTTCCAGGGCCCCGCGGTGTTCTCTTCTTCTCCGTGTCTTTTTGATCTTGACCCCTCTTCACCTATTAAGATTAAATGTGCCAAGGAGGAAGGCTGTGTTGCGGCTTAAAAGCTGAGAGCCCAAGGTCTGGATGCAGCGCCCCTAGCGCACCCGCGATTGAATGATTTCAGGCACTGCAGTCTCAACTTACAACGAAAGTCTATGAGGAAACCAATTACTCTTCACGGCATTCAATGCAAACAGTTGGTGCGCAAGTTGATATATTTTTTTGCGTGCGTATGAGCAAACCGAAAAAAAATCACTGAGTAGAAAACCCAGTGGGTGGACCGAGCGACACTGATTGAACCAGAAGGGCGCATTGCTGAGAAAATCCATGAAGGCAGGAAAGAAATCAAGAGAAGCAGTTGTGTCACATTTTTCGAAGCTGGACCTGAAGGCTCCCCCCTTCTTCCCCACTCCCCTCTTAGTTGGCCGCCGTCTGAATGTGATTACGCATGCGCAGCAGACAATGCAGCAGACGACGCCGGTGCACCCAACGTCACTAGACACCTTTAGCATATCGTGTACCGTGTTACTGTTAGCGTTACAGGAGTGCCGGGATCCCGCCAACTGCCAATGCGCATGCGCAGATCTCCTCTGTGGCGTCAGATGGCGCCACGCACCCGGCAGCTGCACGCACTCCTCCTGCATCTGGATCAACCATCGCCTGCTCACCGGCAGTGGGTGGGCTCCCGGTACTCCGGTAACGCTAATGGTAACACGGTACACGGTATGCTAATGGTGTCTACTACTGGGTGCGCCGTCGGCCAAAGTTTTCCAGAAGTCCTTGCGAAAGCGTATGGCTTCCGGCACACTTTTTTGGCGTGCAGCTCGGGATAGTAAGAACCTCACCTGACGTTTCCTTCCTCCATGAGGGAATCCGCGTACAAGTGAACTCCTCATTAAAATGTTGCGATATATTAATATCGACCATGTCTACCTCGACCCGAAGCGTTTACAGACGAAAGTGGAAGTTTGGCTAGCCGTCTCAAGTCCCAACCCATATCGGCGACGAGGATGCCACTTGTTGCGATCATGTTTGCTCTATGGCTGCACCGCCTCTACGGGCGCCTTATACCCGACACGTCTTCATAGTATAAGGGTTACTGGAAGAACCTTTTGTTGAAAGAAATAGGCTGTAAGGGAAAGTTTAAAGCATTTTGAGTTCGCTTCGACGAACTGCCCTGCGTTCGAGTGTGCAGAGAAAGCAGTGGAGATTCCTGCCCTCCTGTACGGTAGCACAACTCGAAGCAAAAATGAGACATTAGATTCGCATCGTATCTTGCAAACACTGGCTCTTATACTACACGGTACTCATGGTTACCCATGAAGCACGCTATCTTCGCACGGCAAGCCTATCCTACTGTTTCCCGCCGAGAGCGTCCTAACGCGGGCCCTTCCGCTGTACATCGTAACAGGAGCGTTGCAAAGTGCAGGAAACGGCGTAGGTTTACAAGCTTTCAACGAAAACCTTCAATGTTCTTGCTAGCGTTAAGCACTATGTTTTTTCTCTTGTGACACTTATCAAAATTAGCAAAATGAAAGGTAAAGCCGGACGTCCATTAGGGTGAAATTTATGTGCTGCGTAAATATGAGAAACCGCGGAATATGAACTGCGTCAATTCCCGCTTTCTTGCGCACGCATTAGGAGGGCCAGCTGGGGAAGGGCGTGCATTGAATCAACAGCCTTGATTGCATAAAAAAGCTGTTTACCTTGGAAACTTAAGTTCTGATTATATCATGAATACTTGCATTTTAAAAGAAAAACAGTTACGTGCAAAACGCGAAAATGAGTCACGTGTGCAAAAAATAATCCCTGTATCGACAATTATAGGGACCCGAGAAGGATGCACAAAGACACTTAACGACTTTGATCTTTGACAAATGAGTTCTCAAAAAATTTTGTATCAGAAGCAGTTTTCTGGTAGCAAGATCGAGAGTTTTGGGCGTAAAAAACTACGGAGGCGCTCGAAACAAAAAAAATACTAGAAAATGGAAATAATATTGAAATAATACTAATATTGAAATAACATAATGAAACATACATTTTGTAACCTTTTCAGCACTTTACCGCGCCTCCTCGAGTTCATCAAGGCAAACTTGAATTTCAAACTAAAAGTGCAGTTTGGTATCGAATTGTGTTCTGTGCGCGGCACATGAAGTTCAGTGTTGGTCTCCTCGTTTGAATCCGCACGCCCGCTTACCTAACTCAATGCCCAGCATTTTTTCATTCTTGCTCAGTAGAGGCTCCGTCAAATTGCCTCACAAAATCTAGGAAAGCGAAAACGACTGTCCCTCCAATTAATATTGACAGCCACGTGCTAACTCAATTAGACGCTGCCTCTAAGCGTTCCAATACTGCAGGCTACAACCCCATGTTCTCCCGTTCTTAATGTCGACCGATCGAAAGTGCCTGACAGAGGCTCTCATTTCCAATACCCAAGCCGTATTAGGGGTCTTCCGCTTACCACACAGACAGCGGGGGAAATTAGATGAGGCACAAAAAAAAAAGGGGGGGGGGGGAAGTTTGCAGCTCCGAGGAGCGGAAAAAAATGGGTTCGTGTGAAGAGGACGCATCTAAATTCCGGCCGGCAAAGAGTTTCTCGTCTTTGGCCCCTGACGGTGAGCGCGGAACGAATTGCAGGGCTCTCCACGCCAGCAGAAAAGTCAATCGTCACCACCCTTGAAAACAATATGCACATTGCATTGCTTGTGCGTGACGAATGCAGTTAGACAGCCGCTCTTTTCCAGACAGGTTCGAATTATTACGTTGCTCCACAGGGAAGGCGCACGGCAATCAAAGAGGGCGTAGAAATGAGCGACGCATAAAGAAATTAACCCGAGGTTCGCACCTACCGCTTACGGACGGCGCGAATTGGAAATGAGGATGCGAACTCAGCGTTAATGGGTCGCTGAGATAGATGGAAGGCTTATGCACACGTCAGAGAATAGCGACGCCAGGTGCAAAGGAGAAGATGAAGGTTTTCGAGGTGCATGCATCGAAAAGCGACGATAACTCGGTGATGTTATAGTAGATGAATCTGTGCTTGAGCTCCATGCGCACTCTGAACTGGCTTTACGACTGCATTTACTACGAAATGAGCGAATATCAATCTGCATAGAAGCGACTGTTTAGTGTGCAGCTGTAGCAAAGTATCACGATTTTGATAACACAGTTCTAAAAGTAACGAAAATACGAAGTCATTAGCAGCAACTGTGTTTCATTTTAGGAACAATTTTCAAAGACTTTTATGGGTTGATTGGGCTCAAGAAAAGTAATTTGCAGTGTGTGACGTTGTTCTTACCTGCAATTTCTCGGCATTTAAATACGGACTCTATCGGACTTTTGCTTCTCTGTCGGGAATCTGCAGTCACAGCATCTGTCGCGTGCCTGCCAAACAGCAAAACAAGTCAACGAAACATTTGCTCATTTCGTACGACGGCGAAAAAAAAAACGTTTTCTCTCGTCGTTTATGAGAAAAGCGCGGATATTATGCCCAGTTCTGACGATTCGAAAATTAAAAGCAAAAATAAAACGCCCCACGCCGAACCGTTCTGCTTTCTCAGAAAATGTAATGGCGCCTATTAAAACGCGGACAGATTTCCGCACCCCTTGCCGAAAAAAAACTCAGTGTCGCAAAGTAAGAGCTAGCTGCCGCGTTCCGGTCTGCTTTTTCTCATTTGTCTCTCGGCTTAGGCTTGGCACAGAAGAAACATGTTTTCCTTTGCCACTCGCCATCCGTTCGCGCAGCAAAAGCTGGAGCGACATCTGTTTTCAATTCGACGTTCCTGCATTAAAACCATGAATGGCAATCAGGCGTTTTTATTTTTTTTGCTTATCTTTAAAAAATTGACATCACGAATGGTGCAGCTAGAGAAAATTGGACAATAAAGGTATAAACAGCTTCTGCACCATGTCAAGGTCAAAACATATTTGTGCTGAAGTTAACGGCAGAATGACAACGTTTTCCTTAAGCTCGCCTACTGGCGATAATGCACACTTCAGGAGGACCGAAGCTCGTTGCAGAGAGAAAGCGATTTTCTCAGAAGATTGCATATGCAACGAGGAAGCTTGTGCGCTTGAACCGAAACTTCAGGGTTTTCCACCGGCTGATTCGTAGGCAAATGAGTTTGTGCTTAAGCAAACTTTTCTTTTTTGCCACCAACACTAAATCCCGAGTTTTAACACGAATGACTCATACGTCCAAACCATGCGCGTTTTTCAAACAATTCGCAATGAAGCACATACAAAGCATTTTGTTTGCTTTTGGGAGCCGTGCAGCAAGTGATACTTTTCTAAGACAATGGCGTCCCCTTGAAATATATTTTAGTGGTGCAAAATTGCATTAAGCATTTCATGTAGACGTATGCATTTCTTAAAGTTTCTTGCTCCTTTTGCAGAGAACGAGGCTTAGGCTACCTTGGTGCATCATTTTTCTTTTAAAAATATATCCTTACCAACCTTAATTCAGGGTGGTTGGAACATAACTGGTAGAGCGAAGACAAAGGAAAGAACGAACAGACGGACCTGGATGAAGGAAGACGTCCACGTGATCGCGGACGTTCCCGTCTGTCTGTTCATTCCTTGAGGGTATGCCTCGGTGCATGCCTCGAGAGACAACAATAAGCGGATATTGTTTGATAGGAGGAGGAGAAATAATTTATTGCTGCACTGCACAAATTGTAAATTGGAGGTGCCGATGGCTGTTGCGCTCGGTGGCAGTCCTCGAGAGACGACAATAAGCGGATATTGTTTGAGAGAAGGAGGAGGAGAAAATATTTATTGCTGCACTGAACAAATTGTAAATTGGAGGTTGGGATGGCTGTTGCGCTCGGCGGCAGTCCTCGAGAGACGACAATAAGCGGATATTGTTTGAGAGAAGGAGGAGGAGAAAACATTTATTGCTGCAATGAACAAATTGTAAATTGGAGGTTGGGATGGCTGTTGCGCTCAGCGGCAGTCCTCGAGAGACGACAATAAGCGGATATTGTTTGAGAGAAGGAGGAGGAGAAAACATTTATTGCTGCAGTGAACAAATTGTAAATTGGAGGTTGGGATGGCTGTTGCGCTCGGCGGCAGTCCTCGAGAGACGACAATAAGCGGATATTGTTTGAGACAAGGAGGAGGAGAAAACATTTATTGCTGCAATGAACAAATTGTAAATTGGAGGTGGGGATGACTTTTGCGCTCGGTGGCAGTCCCTATTCCCGGACGCCATTGGCCGCCGCTGTTGCCCGTACTCTCGGGACCAGGGCCCACTGGACCTCCAGGTCTGAGCTGGACAGGGCTGCCTCCCAGTCCTCCCTAACTGGCTGACGAATAACGGCTATATGTGTATTGTACTAGCAGCCCACACCATGTGGTATATATAGGTCAGCATACTGAAATAATGGAACGTAGCCAGTGGGCAGTGGCGGAAAGAAAGAACGTTTATTGCTGGGTGCTACTGGCTTTATAAAGACAGCAAAGGTCACATGACTGGTCATGACACACGGCACATGTAAAACAGTCTTTGCTCAGGCTATACATCAGCCCACGTAATTGATAACACATCATAGGTACTCGATAATTCCACATCCCTTCCCTCTAAGCTGGAGTAAGTGAGACGACCTGGTGGCTTCCGTAGGCGAGTCGGGGCACGTGATGCTTGTTGGTCTTCAGCTTGAGAGCAGACTTCCCGCGCCTTCGTACCTTGATGATCTTCTGCCTGCTCAGAGCAAGTTCGAGCTTCGTTGTGGGTCCAGACTAAGGACGGCTTGCTAGGTGACGACCCCACGTCGAGCCGTGGCCTGAGTTGGCCCACGTGGGGCCGCTGCAATCCCTCCGGTGTTTCCAGTTAAACCATGCGTGCTCCCGTCGTGGACACTACAGTCCCAGGCTTCCATTTCCGAGCCGACCGAAACTGGCGCGACCATACAGGCTTTCCTGGTCGAAACCGTGTTGGTGATTTGCCGCTGCTTGAACAGGTTCACTGGAATCATTTCCTTTGACCTTGATGTCTCTGAGTGAAGATGAGCTGTCAGCCTGGTTCGAGGACAGAAACCCAACGGCAGTTCCGCTGGCGATTTCCCTCTTTCGAAAGGTGTCGTTCTATAAAGGAATAACAACTTGATTAGTCGTTCTTGAAGTGTACCTGGTGAATTATTTCGAAGCCCTTCTTTTACCGTCCAAACGGCCCGTTTCGTCAACCCTTTTGACTGAGAATGGTACGGGGCTGTTCTGACGTGTTTCACATGGCTTTCCTGTAAGAAACTCGACATGGTGGCACTTGCAAACTGTGGTCCGTTATCCGATACCAAGCAGTATGGTAGGCCAAACTATGCGAAAATACCGAAGTACTTGAATGGTCGTCTCTGCTGTGGCGGTCTTCAAAGGTATGACCTCAATCTACTTTGTATCGGCGTCAACCAAACGATCATTTGGCAGCCATTCATGGGGTCTGCAAAATCCATATGCAACCTGTACCATGGTTTGTGTCACGCCGGCCATAGATACGGAACTTCAGCAGCCGGCATAGACCAGCATTGAATACACTGAGGGCAACTTTGAACCAACACTTCGATGTCCCTATCTAGTACAGGATACCAAAATAACGCCCGAGCTGTGCGCTTCATGGCTGTGATACCGGGGTGACTGTGCAGTTCCTTTAGCAAGCATCGTCACGCCGCCTCCGGCAACACTATTCGATGTTCCAGTAAATCATATCGTGCAGTTCCTTTAGCATGCATCGTCGCGCCGCCTCCGGGAACACTCTTAGATTGGCCCCGTAAATCAGATCGTGCCGTTCCTTTAGCACGCATCGTCACGCCGCCTCCGACAACACTATTCGATGGCAACAGAAAATCAGAACGTGACTGGCGGCGAGCTCGTTCAGGCGAGAAAAGTATGGCATCAGGTCTTGCTGGGTTGCCGATAAGTGCCGTGGCCTGCCGCGTCATATCCACAACCTGATCCTCTGAATCGTATTGTTCGAGCGGCTTAGGTCCGCTAATTGCCGAGCGGAAAGGGCCACGGAATTCAGGCCCCGCGTATAAAGTACGTATTCCATGCGTTCTTGCCCTCCTCGTTCACACAAGCCCGGCAATAGTAGGCGCCTGAGTGCGTGTGCGTTAGCATTTAGGTATCCTGCGCGAGATCACCCGAGAACACAATTGTAAGCCGACAGTAGCAGTGCCCACCGTTGCATTATTCCATCGGCCATGTGCGGAATGGGCCGCTCCGGGTGAAATCGCTCGGTCAGTGGCTTGTGATCCGTCACAAGAGTGAAATGCTTCGCCCACAAGTAATCTCGATATTTAGTAGCGCCGAACACCAAGGCCAACGCTTCTTTTTTCAGTTGTGGTTAATTCCGCTCACCCGGTGTCAGAGCTCTCTAACGGAATGATATGGGATGGTCCCTGTTCCAGATTCGTTGTGGCAGCACCGCGCCGACCCCCACTGGCGAAGCGTCGCATTCAAGCCGCAACGGCTTTTCGGTGCCGTAGTGGACGAGAAGTTCCGCTTACCCCATAGCGTGCTTGACTGCCTGAAAGGTTTTTTTCGTGCTCGGCTGTCCATTGCCATTGTGCTCCTTTCATCAATAGCCTATAGAGTAGAGCCAACGTTGTTGCAAGGCTCGGCAAAAACTTGGCCTGATATGTAATCAGTCACAAAAAGGATTTTAGCTGGCTCACCGTCTCTGGTCTTGGTGCGGTGGTGATGGATTCTATATTCTGAGGGTGGTGTAAGCCAGTTGCGTCGATCTTGTGGCCGAAGAACGTAACTTGCTTCTCGCGGAACCTGCATTTGTCAAGGTTCAAATTGAGTCCGTTGTCGCGCAGCCGCTCGAAAACTTGCCGGAAAGTTGAATTGTCGTTCTCCTTTTCAGCAGTAATGGCGTCGTCCAAGTACAGTACACCTTGACGCGAGGAAGACTTTGCATAACGGATTCGAAGCGGCACTGGAACAAAGCTGGAGCCGATGCGATGCCGAAAGTGAGGCGGTTGTATGCAAACAACCCTTTGTGTGCGCTCAACACGACCATTTTTGAAGCGAAAATCTTCACTAGGCTCGCGTGAGCCACACTACCGATTTGCCACAGCTGCGCATGCGCGAAATCGAGTGACGTCACGCGGAGTGCAGGTGGCCGCTGCTGCCTCAGCCGTCGTCGCCGCCGCGCGCTGCCTCCGTCGTCTGACCTTTCGCCATGGAAGGAGAAGAAGACCCAGAAGTGGTAGCGTGGGAGTTGGAGATTTTAATAGCCTTGTATAACGATTGTACATGCTTTGTATACCTAAGACAACACGTTTTGGAAAAGCTACAAAGGTACACCCAAATTCCCTATGTATGAAACCCTAAGCTAAACCACGAGCATAGCCACGCAGCTTCTCGCTTCGAGATATCCTGGCTTAACACTCTAGATAAGCCTCAGCCCAACTTTTTTTCGTGCCTCGTCGTCCAGTGGAATTTGGTTATAGGCGTGTCGTAAATTCAGTGTGGTGAACACCCACCCGTGCAGAGATGCGAAGACGTCCTCCATTTTCGGCAACGGATACTGTTCCAGATGTGTCGCCGGATTCACCGTTAACTTGTAGTCGCCACACAGCCTAATATCACCGTTTCCTTTCACTATAGGCACGACGGGCGTTGCCCACTCGGAAACGCACTGGTGAAAACACTCCTTCCTGTATTTGGCGGTCGATTCTGCAGACACCTTTTCCCGTATCGCGTATGGCACCGGTCGAGCCTTGAGGAAGCGTGGTGGAGCGGCATCTTTATTGTGTAGTTGTACGGGTGGCTCCTTACAGCAACCCAAGCTCTGCTCGAAAACTTCTGGAAATTCCAACAAAAGTTTCGCTGTCGCGGCGTCACTCTTTATGGCATGTACGTTCTGCGATGCGCATTCTTCCGGTCGTGCCATGCCAGTCTTCCGGAAGGCTTGGATAGTGTCCTGGCAGCAAAAAAGAGGCCCGTTGCAATCCACTACAACCAGCCAGCTATCCACTTGCGTCGTACCGCATTCGACTTTCATGGCAACTCGGCCAAAGAGCGGCAGCGGCCTCAGGAAGCACGTCAGGCGCAGTGAAGTCTTCTCCAGTGGCGGCCACCATTCGCGGTTATTCTCGACTACCCTCCTTGGAATTACGCTGACAGTGGACCCTGTGTCTACCAGCATGCGCAGGTCCCGGCTTTCCCAGATGAAATTCCTTTCAAATGACCGTGCGGACTCGTTCCTACTGTACTTGTAAGCCTCCAAAGTTTAGAGCATTTCCTTGCCACTTCCGTCATTTCCGTCTAGCTCCTTCACAGCGTGAGCTCCTGAGGGGTTAGCGCGACCGCTGGAGCATATCCTTGCCAGGTGGCCCTTCCTGCCGCACTTGTGACATGTCGCTTTCATGTGTCTGCACACTTCCGAAGCATGGTTCGAGCCACACCTTCCGCACTGTGTGGACTCCTTCATGGATCCATGCCCGCGTACGGACTTCTGCGGATTCATCCTGTGCTTCTGTACGAAGTTGGCAGCATCGTTGTCGTTGAAGCTCCTTTTTTGCATTGCCCGGACATTCGTTTCCGCGGCTTCCGCTGCTAGAGCTAACGCTTCTGCCTCCGCCAGGCTTAACGTCTGTTGCGACAACATGTGCCGTCGAGCTTGTCCATCACGGATTCCGCAGACAATCCGATCCCGCAGTATGCGGCCCAAGAATTTCTCGAACCTTCAGTCCTTTGAGAGACGTCTCAGGTCGGTGGTAGAGTCCCAGACCTTTTCGCCTTCCGCTTGGTTCGGCATAAAGAAAGCGTAGCTTGCTACAATCTCATTGGCTTGAGGATCGAAGTGGTTATTCAGGTGCTGTTCGACGGCTTCGTAGCTCAAGCTGTTCACTGATTCCGACTGGCACTGGCCTTGAAGCACGCGAACCTCGTTGTCGCTCAGGGCCGACAGCAGAAACGCACGCTTTTTGCCTGTGTCTGTGATGCTGTCATCATCATCATCATCAGCCTTACTACACCCACTGCAGGGCAAAGGCCTCTCCCATGTCTCTCCAATTAACCCTATCCTTTGCCAGCTGCATCCACCCTTTGCCTGCAAACTTCTTAATCTCATCCGCCCACCTAACCTTCTGCCGCCCCCTGCTACGCTTACTTTCTCTTGGAACCCACTCCGTTACCCTTAAAGACCAGCGGTTATCTTGCCTTCGCATTACATGCCCTGCCCAAGCCCATTTCTTTCTCTTGATTTCGACTAGGATGTCATTAACCCGTGTTTGTTCCCTCACCCACTCTGCCCGCTTCCGATCTCTTAACGTTACACCTATCATTTTTCTTTCCATGGCTCGCTGCGTTGTCCTTAACTTAAGCTGAACTCTTTTCCTTAGCCTCCACGTTTCTGCCCCGTAGGTGAGTACCGGTAAGATTATGTTGTTGTACACTTTCCTCTTGAGGGAAATTGGTAAACTGCCACTCATGATCTGCGAGAATTTGCCATATGCGCTCCACCCCATTCTTATCCTTCTAGTTATCTCCCTCTCATGATCCGGATCAGCTGTCAGTACCTGCCCTAAGTAGACGTATTCCGGCACAATTTCTAGGCTCTCGCTGCCAATTGTGAACTGTTGTTCCCTTGCTAGGCTGTTGAACATTACCTTGGTTTTCTGCATGTTAATTTTTAGACCCATCGATCTGCTCTGCCTGTCTAACTCGTTGATCATGATTTGCAGTTCACCTCCTGAGTGACTCAGCAAAGCAATGTCATCAGCAAATCGCAGATTATTTAGGTATTCTCCATTTATTCTTATTCCGAACTGTTCCCAATTCAGGCCTCGAAATACCTCCTGCAAACATGCGGTGAACAGCATTGGCGAGATCGTGTCTCCTTGCCTGAAGCCCTTCCTTATTGGAATTTTATTGCTGACTTTATGGAGGACTATAGTAGCTGTGCAGTTGCTATATATATCTTCCAGTATTTTGACATAAGGCTCTTCTACCCTCTGATTACGCAATGCCTGTATGACTGCTGAGGTTTCCACTGAGTCGAATGCTTTCTCGTAATCAATGAAAGCTATATATAGAGGTTGGTTATATTCTGCGCATTTCTCTATCAACTGATTGATAGTGTGAATATGATCTATTGTGGAATATTCTTTACGAAAGCCTGCCTGATCATTTGGTTGATTAAAGTCTAACGTTGCTCTGACTCTATTAGCGATTACCTTAGTAAATACTTTGTAGGCAACGGATAGTAAGCTGATCGGCCTGTAATTTTTCAAGTCCTTGGCGTCTCCCTTCTTATGAATTAAGATAATGTTTACATTCTTCCAAGCTTCTGGTACAGTCGAGGTCATAAGGCATTGCGTATACAGGGTGATGCTGTGGCCCTCAATAAAGGCCTCCAAACAAACACGGTAAGTGCTCCAGCTACTGGTCGTGTCGTCGACATCGGATGGCCTGGCTATCATCGTGCAGCTATTCCATCCTCGTCGCGACTGAAATAACGGAACGTAGCCGGTGGGTAGGGGCAGAAAGAAAGAACGTTTATTGCTGGATGTTGCTGGATTTATAAAGACCGAAAAGTCAAATGACTGGTCATGATACGCGGCACGTCTAAAACAGTCTTTTCTCATGCTATACATCAGCCCGCGTGCTTGATAACACATCACACGTACTTGCTAATACTACACATACTGCCAAGCGCAATTTGAACCTGCCCTTGAATGTAGGATCCAGGTTTTTGTATGGCGGAATTTAAGAAAGACCCAATTTGTAGCCGTCTTAGGTGGCACTCCTCGGTTCCGTCGAGACCTTTGGCGGGTCCCTGGAATGCCCTCTAGCAGATGCGCAGATGGTTTGTAATATCCGCGTAAGAGATTACCGGGATTGGTATGATTGCCGCGGCAGAACCTAGGGAATGAGTTGAACCCAGGGAAATGAATGCTCAGGCAGCCGCGTGAGCGGCCTCGTAAGGAAACGTTGCTTGATCTCTATATGCACTGTAATCATGTTTTGCGGCTGCATTCACTGGGGAATGAAAAAAACAAACAAGAAAACTAAGAAACTATCGAGTGAGACGGTTGTGAGGTGAGGAAAGCTACAATTACTGTATCAATCTGTATTGATCTTAGTGTTGCAGGCGCATCTCAGCCCTTCGATGCGCTATGAGAACAATCGTGCATTAAGCGAACTCGGAGCTTATTAGGTCAGTAGGCTGCAACTAGCAGGGATTTTTATGCTTAAGGGGAATTTCGCATTCCCTATCTTGTAATTAAGCTATTTATTTATTCCATACAGATATCGCTGTAAATAAGATTTCGCGAAACCGTGCGCGGGGCAGCACATCGTCCATCTTTTTTGTGCAGAAATATTTTGCGACCGGCAGTAACATCATTTGCTTGCGCAACTTCAATCATAATGAGCGCCTTCGATACAGAAATTATTTAAGCGATATGTTTCGGTTGTGTACGTGAAAAGTCGCGATCCTTCAAGGTTGCTTTTGTTATGAAATATGACGCCTTGCAAGAAACATTGCACAATCTTGCAAAAAGTGAACGCTAGTATTTTGTGCTGGAAATGTAACCAATCGTCTTTATTAAGGCCTGAATGTACTATTTAGACATTCATTCTAATGGAAACAAAGAATGGTCTGGTCCACTGGTCAAGCGTCGATTGCTGCCGAATATCCAAGGGAGTCATAAAGGCTCGGCTAGAGTACTTGTTCCACCGCTTGGTGCTCGTCGCTTAGTGGATTGCAGCCGCTGCTTCCGAAGGCGGCACTGCTGTTGAGTCGCAGCGTAAGCTCTGGTGCGCTGTCGCTTCGTCCGGGCGGTCGTGGGACCCGGCGGAAGTTTAAACACAAGCATTTTTTTTTTCGCTTCTGCTGACCTCTTCTTCGTACAACTTATTTCGTCAACCTCGCCGACTTCTCTTTATTGTGCTTTATGCAGCATCCGATCTGCATTTATCTACGCGGCGCTTTTCCTCCAGGGACGCTTCGATTCTCTATGTTCGTGGTTGACCACTGATTATCTCACGAGTAAATTCTGGTGCAGGTTCCTCTCCCAGCCAGAACCAAGTTTCCTTCGGATGTATTTTAATTTCCTGAATTATCAAGCAGCGTGGGTGGGTGGACAAAGATTTGCTGGATACGGTGCGGCAAAAACTTAAAAGCCGAATTCGTCCCTGTACTAAAATGAACGAAGTATTCACCAGAAATTGCCGTTGCAAATGCATATTAACAATAAAAAGAGTCTGAACGGCCTCGCAATTGCAAGTAATCTTTTCCGGCGCAAATTGTGCCTTATTCTGTTGGCTGAAGTTTGCTAAAGATGTGAAACAACTCGTCGACGAACTGTGGACAGGAGTCATATATCAGCACTCCCTTTTGATTCACAATGCTTCTCCTAGCGGGATGACGTCTTCATCTTGGAAGACGCATTTCACTTACAAAATATTTCTGCAAAAATCAACGTCTAAGTGGCTTATATATGGCAGTACAGAGCGTGCATATGCAATGCTCTGTATTCGCCGAAGTGACACTGGTGAAGTATAGATCAAACTTTCATGAGTGAATAATAAATAAGCCAAATAAAACCGTAGCCGCTGCGGAGGCTGAGTGGTTATGGCGCTCGGGTGCTGGCCCGAAAGACGCTGGTTAGATCCTGGCCGCGGGGGTCGAATTTCAATGGAGGCGAAATTCTAGAGGCCCGTGTACTGTGCGATGTCAGTGCATGTAAAAGAACCGCAGGTGGTCGAAATTTCAGGAGCCCTTCACTACGGCGTCTATCATAGCCTGAGTCGCTTTGGGAAGTTAAATGCACATAAACCAAACCAAACCATATAAAAACCCTAAGTGCTTACATTCGCGCACATTTGAGGACATGCGCTTGGGAGGAGTAACTAGTTTCCAAAGGTCATGTTTGCATGTCTCTCGTAACAGGCGTCAGCACTGAGAAATCAAGAACCATAGGTTCCGGGAGCCTGACTGAGACCATAAACACCTTACTCCACTACAGGCCGTGCACAAAATTTCTTGAAATTGGTAACAGGCGGCCTTTATGCACAGATAAAAACGTTTAGATTGTGAGGCCGTCAAACTTGTAGAGGGCAAGAGAATGTGGTCCACATACGCTGAAATGACATCTAATTCTTCGGCTCAGACTTCACGGTATGTCTGACGAAAAATGCTTTTACTTGTGATGCGGTAGCGGTGTCACTCGGCGCTGATGTCATATCCAGCTGGACTTTCAAGAATTATCAAACCTGAACGGTCGAGGAACATGGGCTGGGGCGGGCTTGCCTTGATGTGAGCTCGGCGAACTACCCCAAATCTCGAACGCATATCAGTAGGTCCAAGTGCGTAGCCTTGAGAAATTTTTGAAATGACTGATTTAAACGGCCTTATCAACAACAGAGGTGAATTTTTATAGGCATCAATGAACGTTGTTATTAAAGGGCATGCATGAAGTGCAGGAGGAACGCTTTTAGCGCGAACATCTGCAGTTATTTTGCCGTCTGAGTCCTGCACGAACTTCATGCTTATTTCGATTTCTTATAATCCATTATACCTATTAAAAGCAGAAATTAAAGTATTTTAAAATAACTTTAACCAGTGTTATTTAAACAATACAGTTCGAAAATACCACTTAAAATCTATGGTCGCATATTTGCGTTCTCGGTGTTATCGAGGTGGATTTCGAATGGGGCTGTTTCGGCTGTTTTACTGAGTAGTACCAATTCGCGGAAATTCTGACTTGGTATTATTACTTGGTACTTGCAAAATTCAGCGTCATGGAACTGCACAATAAATTTACTTCTTGTATGCATTTGCCTGTTTTCACATGTCAGACCATTGTGCATATTAGGTTTGGCTGTGAATATCCTAATAAGGAAGTAATTACTCATTGACATCCACCCGAGCGCAGCCGTACGGCTACAAAACAAAGCTATACAGCCTTCTCGGAAACTTCGTAGTTAAAGAAAAATCCGTCCTGGTCCGGGTCTCGAACCCGGGACCACCGCTTCACCGGAGCAGTCGCTCTACCAACAAAAGTATCCGGGACGGCAAGCTCACGGTAGGGCGAGAGCGAATTGAGCAATAACACGAAGTGGGAACTGTGTTGGTCAAACGTTTTAGGAGAATCTCTCAAGGTGGAGTAGATTTGTAAAAAGGGGGTATTTACTCACTGTTTCTGAGAAAGCTGTATAGCGTTCCTTTGTAGCCGTGTGGCTGGGCTCGGGTGGATGTCAATGAGTAATTACTCTTATTACAAATGCACTCCACCTTGAAGGATTCCCCTTAAACATTTGACAAGCACATGTACAGTTCCCACTTCGAATTATTGATCAATTCGCTCTCGCCCTACCGTAAGCTCGCCGTCCCGGTTAGCTCATTTGGTAGAGCGACTGCTTTGGTGAAGCGGTGGTTTCGAGTTCGAACCCCGGATTAGGACAAATTTTTCTTTAACTCCGAAGTTTCTGAGAAGGCTGTACAGCTTTCCTTTGTAGCCGTATGGCTGCGTTCGGGTGAATGTCAATGAGTAATTGCTCCCTTATTACAAATCTACTGCACCTTGGGGGATTCCCGTAAAACATTTGAACAGTGAATTTCCTGCCCATAGCACTGGCATTAGGAACGTCATTTTCGTTCATGTGCTGGTTTGAGAAAACAGCGATCAGGTACAGACAGTTGTATGCGCGGTATAGCGTGCATACAGAATATCAGCCATCACCATTTGAGCTGTTTAGAGAATCAACGCTTCCTGAACAGGAGGCTCGGTCAACAGCAAAGACACATTTTAAAGCTCCTCCTACAACCATTCCATTATGTTTCCGCCTCTAGCACAGTTGCGGCTCATAAGAGATGCTTTTGAATGCAGCTTCAAATTTCTAGGAATTTTACCTGCACTGCGCCCCACGAAAGTATGGTCAGGGGCTACGCTGTCAGAACTAAAACAAAACAAGGAAACTGTAATTACTTGTAGCTCTAGTCTGCATGGCAGGTTGTTTCCGAGGAACTAAATATAACCATTTTGACATTCCGCTTTTTCTGACATAGGCGCCTTCCGACGACGCTTTGCGTCGTCTTATGTTAAGAACTACTATCAGGCATATGCTTATCTTTCAGCTCAATTCTAGAAATATTGAATATATTGTTGATAAACCTTATTACCGAAAGATGTTAAAAAAACCTAAACAGTAGTTGCGCCGTTCAAATCTCTCGAACCCAGCACAAATCGCTACGACGGCAGCAGATATTCTCTTAAGGAAGGGGCTCCTACAAAAGGACCGCAAGAATGTTCTCCGCTTTTGCCAGCTTTGGCTAAGCATGTTGTTAAAAAATCGATACCACAGATCTGTTTCCCCACAAAAAATGTTACAAATTTAAATAATTTTTATACTCCAATAACAGGCTGGAAATGTTGAGGGGGATGCGGAGCGCAGTTACAACAAGTAATTATGGATGCACGTTTAAAATATTTTTTGCTCAGTTATATTCATTTCATTTACAACTTAATGCAGGCGATGGTGTGATTAACACTGGTGCTGGCTTGAGCCATCTGTAAACATAAACTGGAAAGAAGTTCAGTACAATGAAGTTACTATATATTTGTGCCCTTTAGGAAACAGAATCTTTTTTTCGTGTAACATCAACATCATTGATTCGCAGCACTGGTGGAGTCTGTGGCAATGTACGACTGATTCTAGGGGTGAGTGACTCGTGCAGTCGTTTGAAAAACTTAAGCTCTCCTTCTGCGCCAAAACAATGACATTTTTGAAGCATTATTCCTGTGGGAAAATCCTAGAATGCGAGGAGGACGCCTGTGCCCAATGAAGAACCGGAGGGCTCGCGGTAGTGTCGCGACTCGAACACAACGCTTCCCGCATGTGATGCTGATGTTATGTCCATTGTGGTATTTAATGGAGTGGTAAAGTGGGCAATGCTGCAATGAGTTTGAGTTTATGGGTTTATGGGGGTCTAACGTCCCAAAGCGACTGAGGCTATGAGAGACGCCGTAGTGAAGGGCTCCGGAAATTTCGACCACCTGGGATTCTTTAACGTGCACTGGCATCGCACAGTGCACGGGCCTCTAGAATTTCGCCTCCATCAAAATTCGTCCGCCGCCGCCGGGATCGAATCCGCGTCTTTCGGGCCAGCAGCCGAGCGCCATAACCACTCAGACACCGCGGCGGCTGCAATGCTGCAATGAGAGCAAGCTATGATTGAGGATATTTCTTAAATTGGTACTCGTAGTGGCCACGTATCTGAAATTATCTTCTGGCTAACCTGTCCTGCTCTTCTTCTTTCTCTCTGTCCAAATGTTTTTCACCTCAGATTATGGTGCTGATAAGTGTGCTCTTTAAAATGCATATAATAAGCCCTAGACTAAAGAAAAAGCTAATTATTCTTGCAGTATGCGATGCCATCCTGACTGTCATAACTGTCCTGGATATCAGCCTAGGGAAGTAGAACAGCTACATTGATAACATCGGATACTTTCCGCGGCACCGACGTTTTGTTGTGAATTCAGTGCCTTTTATATGGAGTAGCAAAGTTAAGTGTATTACTGGCTAACATCTCCTCCTTTTTTCTTTCTTTCTCTCTCGGTGTTAGTGTTTTGCTGTAATCAATTCTCTGCCGAGTCGTAAATCTCTCCTAACGAATCATATCATGCAGACATAGATTAGAACAAACAATGTGCCACGAAACAAGTGCAGCGAACGAGAC